>NC_084733.1:18746521-18914144 GCF_033978785.1 Entelurus aequoreus
TATAAATACATGTATAAATTACACACAATTCATCTGTTAACACATAAACATGCATTTTAGTAACTATTAAATATTTTCTTCAATATTTTTACTATTTTATGTTGCAATATGATGAAAATAAAACTGTAATTTTAGCCAATTAAGTATAAATGGTAAATACTTGTATAGCGCTTTTCTACCTTCAAGGTACTCAAAGCGCTTTGACACTATTTCCACATTCACCCATTCACACACTGATGGCGGGAGCTGCCATGCAAGGCCCTAACCACGACCCATCAGGAGCAAGGGTGAAGTGTCTTGCTCAGGGACACAACGGGTGTGACTAGGTTGGCAGAAGGTGGGAATTGAACCAGGAACCCTCAGGTTGCTGGCAAGGCCACTCTATCAACCGCGCCACGCTGTCCCCAAGTATAAAATGTTAAATAAATAAAAACATTAAAATATCCATATATACATTCTAAGTCCATTTTCTACCGCTTGTCCCTTTCGGGGTAGCGGGGGGTGCTGGAGCCTATCCCAGCTGCACTTGGGCGGAAGGCGGGGTACACCCTGGACAAGTCGCCACTCATTCACACTCACATTCACACATTAAGGCCAATTTAGTGTTGTTAATAGCTCTAACCACGTGTGTGTTTGTGTGTGTATATATAAACATATGTATACTAATATATATATACATATATATATATATATATATATATATATATATATATACATACACACAACATATATTTACACAATATATATACACACAGTATATAAATATATATATATATATGCATATATATATCCACTTATTTATAAAGCAACTTATTAGCTGAATCAATGTTTTTGTCAAACCAAAACAATAAGTATTCATTATAATTTTAAGTGATATTTTTTTATTATTTTTCACTTTTTTCTTAGTATGTTACAATTAGGTAAAGTTAAGTAGTGAAAAATAAAAGAAAATGAAATACATTTAAAAACTATTAAAATAATATATTCAATGAAAAAGTAAAACATTCCAATGTAAATATTTTGTACTAATGCTTTACACATGAGCCATTAACTCCGATTAAAAAACAGTATGTCATATTTTGTTCAAACAAAAAAATGAAAGTAATGTGCATTCTTATAAGTTTAAATTTGAACTAAGTCTACTAATTGACCCATAGTATTAAGTAATTTGTAACTTTTAAAATATATTGTTGTACTTCAATCAAATTTGTCTTCAGTATATTTAATCAAAAAGTGCATGAATATTATACCGCTTTACGATGATTATGTTACTCCGCTGTTATCTCGTACGCTGCTCAAAGCCACTAGGAGGCATGTTTTGTTTACACGTCATCTGCAGGAAATCAGCAACTGAACAAAAACAAAATGACTATTAATTGTAAACTTTGTGAAGCCACTATTTTTGATGCAATTAACGACAACAATAACAAATTGCATTTCCCATTGTCAGTGTTCTCCTCGTGCCTTCTTGACAACAGGACCAACGCTGGGTCTCCACCATCCTCCACCATCACAAAAGTAAGTCGATCACTCTGTTCAATAATGGATTGTTGGGTTCAGTGATGTAGTTAAACACCCAGGAGGATCAAACTGCCCAAATATAGCAGATTAAACTAGGAACAAGAAGCAATGAATATGAAAATGTTTTGTTCTATTATTTTTTATTTTGTACATATTTGTTTTCATTCATATCTTCTTGTTCTACTTCATTCTTTTTACTAATGTATACATATATATACATATTTTTTTCAATATATATTTTTTTCAAAATAGCTCTGATTACGTCTTTGCACACTCTTGGCATTCTCTCCATGAGCTTCAAGCACACCTGTGAAGTGAAAAACATTTCAGGTGACTACCTGTTGAAGCTCATCAAGAGAATGCCGAACGTGTGCGAAAAAGTAATCAGAGCAAAGGGTGGCTATTTTGAAGAAACTAGAATGTAAAACATGTTTTCAGTTATTTCACCTTTTTTTTCTTAAGTACATAACTCCACATGTGTTCATTCATCGTTTTGATGCCTTCAGTGACAATCTACAATGTAAATAGTCATGAAAATAAAGAAAATGCATTGAATGAGAAGGTGTGTCCAAATTTTTGGCCTGTATTGTATATATATATATATATGTATATATATATATATTTTTTTTAATGTGTCCTTTTTCTTCAGCATTTCAGCCACGCCAGTCATGCTGTACGATGGCTCAGAAGAGGAACTGATGGACACCATCGAGAGAGACTTTAGCTGACATTTCACTGTGTTTTTCGACAGGATAGCTTTAACATGTAGAGACGACACACTTCATGTGTAATGTGTAGTTTGATGGAAAAATTGCCCCGAAGGCGCATTTTGCCCCTGGTGTTGCTATGGAAGAGAAGAGTGTTGTGTTATGTAGAAGTGCAACATGAACATGAGCACATTTTGGTTAATGCAGCCAACGTGCAAAGGAAGCCATGTGTTTCTGGCTATGTTTATTTAAGGGTTCCTTCCTGACCACTTACGGAGCACCTCTCCACCCACTGAAGGAAAGAATGTCTGCCACAAAAAGTCTTTATTGGACCGAACTTCTCAGCTTTCAGCCATTGATGTCTGCTGCCATCTAGTGGTGAGGTACCAGCATGTATGTGTATGTCAACAAAAAAAGTACCTTTTGACAATAGAGTTTTTTTCGGGCCACATTGAAAAGAATAAAACCGTTACATTAACGGGGAAAGATAAATATTAGTAAAACGGAAAGGCTCTTACAGAGTTGAAATGTCGCTGAGGATTTAACTGGTTTTCAAGTGGCAAAAGTATATATGCATGTTCAAAATAGTGAACGGAGCAGTTTGTCTTATTTTTTGTGGATTTATTAGGCTGTGGTCTTTATGCACACGCAGCATCAGTATTTGGGGAAAAAATAAGAAAGTGGAAAAATACACCGTCTGCAAAATGTATGTAAGTTTTACCTAGTCCCAAAGCACATACCACAAAAGCCATTTTTGCGCTTGCATTGTCTGAATATGAACAACTTATGCACTCTTTCTGCAACCTTCAAACACATTGGATGAAAAGCAAACACCGACGCTATTGCTCGCAAAGCAAAACATATACCACATTAAATAAATGTAGTTTAGACTACAATAACGTTACCAAATATATCCATCATTACTTTGTATATGGCTGATTTAGTGCAACCAAAATGAATCAGAAATGCTCATAACAGATATTCTAGAACCACGAGTCATTGTTTACATCCAGGGCAGCCACATTTTAGGTAGGTGTGTAAAATTTTAATAAGTTATTTCAGTCATATCAGACAGGTCTTGTTAAGACAATTTCAGTGATATAAGTCATCCTGTGATAAATATTAAGAAAGTTGTGAATTTTTAGTCTATGGGGATCAAGATTGTAGGTGTGACCTTTTTCTTAAAAATTTCACAACTTTCTTAATATTTATCCCATTTTAAAAAAGGTCGGTATTGTTGCAAAGCTTGTTAAACAAAGAAACAGAAAAATAGGTTTCACAGTAATGGTGTATTTTTAATTGATCAAATTCATTAAATTATTGTAGGAAGTGACGGAAAACAAGATTGGTCTAACTTCACTTGTGACGTAAGTCATATCACAGCGACCAGTAAAATAAAGGTGACGGGTCTAAAAAAATCAGTGTGCAAATCTACTAATTGAAAACACATTTTGCTGACTTACAGATACATGCATAATTTATACTTTAAAGGAAGTTTTTACTCACTAGATTTTTTTGCAAGGGGAGTTTTGTCGAGGCTAAACATGCTTTGTGGCGCAACTACTTGTCCAAAACAAAAAAATTTATGTTTTGAATAAACATGGATATGTGTTCTACGTCATGAGTATAGGTGTTTAGTAGTGACCAAAACAACACATATGCAGTTGAACTCTGAAAACGGCGGTTCTGTCGCTATTCATGATGGCGCATTCAAACGTACATCACTCCGAGTGACCACTGCGAAGGGCCAGCCTGCGGCAAATACACAAATACCGTACCTACAAATTTGGAACCACCTCTGGGCGTCGGAAATCCGACTCAGAACTCGGAATTTCCGACATCCCAGTACAAATGGAACGCACCTTGAGTGTTGACAAAAAACATTATCAAACAAAGAAATGTGAAAATTGTAGGCTTCCTAAAAAAAGGTAACATCCAAGATAATCTTTTTAAAAAGTATAGTACATTTTAGAAGACAATTTGTAACAGAACATAAAAGGTGTTAAATATTAGTAATAATATTTATAGACAAAAGAGAGAATTACAGGAATAGAGTCGTAATGAGAAAAAAGTTATACCGTAAACTTGCAAATGACATATTTATAATATGTAGTCTTAACAAGAGCAATCGGACAAAAACATTGAAGAGATGGACAAGCAGTAGAAAATGGATGCATGGATGTTCTATTATTAAACGAATATCTTACCAGAAAGTGAGAAAAAAGACTTCTGATGAAATAATTCTGTTTTTCTCACACTCCCACAACAGGTGGTCTCTTATTTAATTTTGGGTCTAGCAGTATTCAAATGATATTTTACTCTTTTCTGTGTGGCCTTAACACTCCTCTGTGCCTAAGGTCCGCTGAACGACTGGTGACTTCCCACAACAAACGTGTGCTGTGTTTTTTAAATAGAAAGATAGAATACACATTTTTTTGTGCCATTTAATCATAATGACAAGAACATGTTTTTTTTGTTTACAATTGCACCACAATATGAGGGGAAAATTCCTTTCACGTTTTTACAATATATATTTTTAAAACATAACATAAAAATTGTAACCAACATTTGACGTTAAACGTTAAAATGAATGTATTTCAAAAATGAATATAAATGCTAATAAAAATGCTTTGTTGTTGATATTTAAAGGAGTTGAGTGTGAGTGTGACTGACTTCCTTTGAAGGCCTGTAGAACAATGTTCTCCTGTCCACCACCGCCCGCAGTTTGGTAGGAAGAAGAGGCAGCTGCTGTCTGAGAGCTTCACACGAACTCACGTTCTTTGCGATGTAGTCCTTGCAAATTCTGCAAGGATGAAAAAAAAAAAAAAAAAAGGTTTGACGTCCACGTAAGAAATAGAACAGGCAATAGAGAAGTGTTTACCTAAACAGTGGGTGTGGCGCCATCTGGAAGACCAGAGCATCATTGCAGTGACCCTGAGGACACATTCAAAAAGGTAAATATATTGGGGCAGCAACATTATTTGATTAGTCATCTACGACTAATAAGCCACAATATTAAATGAAATGACTCGGAATGAAAGCGTGTGTACTTTTTAGCACAAGCAGTGAACAATTACGCTTTATTACAGAGGGCTAAATAAGAAATGTTAAACTGCGTCGCAATGAATCATTGATTCATGGTTTCAATAGTCAATGCGTACCTAGGACATTTTTTTGACAAGGCCTTAATCTACCAAGTGGGTTTTAAGTAACCGCCTGTTTTGTCCTGATGTACACGTTCTTTCATTTGAAGAGACATCACAAAGACAAAATGAAGAATTAAGAATTTTGGTTAGTTAGTTAGTTTAGGTTGATTGGCAACACTAAATTGGCCCTAGTGTGTGAATGTGAGTGTGAATGTTGTCTGTCTATCTGTGTTGGCCCTGCGATGAGGTGGCGACTTGTCCAGGGTGTACCCCGCCTTCCGCCCGATTGTGGCTGAGATAGGCTCCAGCGCCCCCCGCGACCCCGAAGGGAATAAGCGGTAGAAAATGGATGGATGGATGGAATTTTGTCTTTTCTGATTTACAACTGTTACAATGTTACTCATGTAAAACAATGCCAGAGCATCAAATCATAAGTTTCATGCATTTGGACGTGGAGTTTTAGATGCCTTTAGTCTGTTCATGGGGTTTGAGAGTATTTTCCTTACATTGGGGAATCAGTGACGTCACACATTGACGGACGTACATATGTGGACCTTCTTGGACATAATGTGTCGGAAAGCCTGCTCTTCTCTGATGAGTTGGCCAGCTGAGACTGAAATTCCAAATATTCCTTCTTGTTTCATGCACTCCCGTCTGCTTGATATTTTTTAAATAAATACTATAACATACACACTTCTGTTTATTTATCCACAACATTTGGGACACTACAAAATTGGATTAGTCGGTGAACTCCCACAGGACAAGAGGCAACACTGTGGCATTACTACAAGGTTTGAGGAAACAAGAGAAGGTGAAATAAAGTATTATTTGTATATAATCTTGGCATGCACATAACACCACTCATATGCTACCTGTAGTGACATAAATGCTGATAAAAGCAGTTTTTTTATGAGGCACTGTAGCTATCTGAGTGTGCAAGTGCACCTAATGTTGTGATCGGTGAATCGATACCATATTTCTGAAGTTTATTTTCGACCGTAACTGAAAAAAAAATATTGGTGATGTTCATCTTCAAGATATATATTTAAACAGCGAGCATTTTCTAAATATAATCTATGATACTTCTGGAGAGGGTGGGGCGTGGTTTCATCACAATCTGGGAACGCCGCCACAATTGAACATCTTGCAGACAGACTCAAAGAACGGATTAAAAAAGTGATTATAGAGTAAAATTTACGCAAAATGTACACCAAAGAAGTTTCCAATACATATTTTCTAGACCACAAGAAAGTTATTTAAATGTAGCCTAAAATCCTTTTAATCTAGCGTGTCACAGGGTAGGGGGCTGGTCAGGTAGGGGCGTACCTGCCGGGAGTACACGAGGAAGTCCGGGACATCGTCAACACCTTCATCCTAACAGACAAGAAAGTGTTTTATTTTAAATTTTTACCTATTTAAAAGGGTCACTTTGGAGGTTTACCTGGTTTTACAGCATTTTTGGGATGTGAATTCAAAATAAATAATTTTTTTAAACTGTTTCTTCTAATATTAGGAACCTACTGGCAAAATGAAAAACATTGAATACATTTATTATTGCTATTTTAGTTAGTATTTTCTATTTTCATTACAATATGGTAATAACCCTTTGCCTCAGGTGTAACAAGGTATATGCTTTCATAGGTTGAAAATGACAAACCTTAAATCAATAAGGAATTAATACAATAAAATAAAATATAAAATAAAACAGTTTTACCCTTAAATTACCAATAACTTCAAAATCAAAAGTAATTTTAAAAAATATCCTCTAAAAATATAAAATAATCCCAAAATAGAAAATGTGATATAAAATAAAAAATGTTTTCCTTATAAAAATTTAGAAAAGTGTTCCTCTCAATGCCTGAAATTGTTTTAAACATAAAGTGTGCATCTATATTTACATTTAAAAGATTTCCTTGTGGTCTACATAACATGTAATGGTGGTTCTTTGGTCCATCTTCAAGCCGCCTTTTGACCATCTCTTGGATGCGCTGTTTTGTGGGTGGTCCTATTTACTTGGCTCCACTCCGACTGTGTCTTCCCCCCACCATCCACCCATGTTGTAGTTTTTAGCGCTTCCATATGGAGTCTACTGACAGATATACACTATATTGCCAAAAGTATTTGGCCACCTGCCTTGACTCACATATGAACTTGAAGTGCCATCCCATTCCTAACCCATAGAGTTCAATATGATGTCGGTCCACCTTTTGCAGCTATTACAGCTTCAACTCTTCTGGGAAGGCTGTCCACAAGGTTGCGGAGTGTGTTTATAGGAATTTTCCACCATTCTTCCAAAAGCGCATTGGTGAGGTCACACACTGATGTTGGTCGAGAAGGCCTGGCTCTCCATTCTAATTCTTCCCAAAGGCGTTCTATCAGGTTCAGGTCAGGACTCTGTGCAGGCCAGTCAAGTTCATCTACACCAGACTCTGTCATCCATGTATTTGTGGACCTTGCTTTGTGCACTGGTGCACAGTCATGTTGGAAGAGGAAGGGGCCCGCTCCAAACTGTTCCTACAGGGTTGGGAGCATGGAATTGTCCAAAATGTTTTGGTATCCTGGAGCATTCAAAGTTCCTTTCACTGGAACTAAGGGGCCAAGCCCAACTCCTGAAAAACAAATCCAGACCATAATTCCTCCTCTACAAAATTTCACAATCAGCACAATGCAGTCCGAAATGTACCGTTCTCCTGGCAACCTCCAAACCCAGACTCGTCCATCAGATTGCTAGAAGGAAAAGCGTGATTCATCACTCCAGAGAACGCGTCTCCACTGCTCTAGAGTCCAGTGGTGACATGCTTTACACCACTGCATCCGACGCTTTGCAGCTGCTCGGCCATGGAAACCCATTCCATGAAGCTCTCTGCGTACAGTACGTGGGCTAATTGGAAGGTCACATGAAGTTTGGAGCTCGGTAGCAACTGACTGTGCAGAAAGTCGGCGACCTCTTTGCACTATGCGCTTCAGCATCCGCTGACCCCTCCCTCTCTGTCAGTTTACGTGGCCTACCACTTGGTGGCTGAGTGGCTGTTGTTCCCAAACTCTTCCATTTTCATATAATAAAGCAGCGAGGAAATTTCACGACTGGATTTGTTGCACAGGTGGCATCCTATGACAGTTCCACGCTGGAAATCACTGAGCTCCTGAGAGCGGCCCATTCTTTCACAAATGTTTGTAGAAACAGTCTCCATGCCTAAGTGCTTGATTTTATACACCTGTGGCCGGGCCAAGTGATTACGACCCCTGATTCTGATCATTTGGATGGGTGGCCAAATACTTTTGTCAATATAGTGTATGTTAGAACTTTACACAAATTTGTATTAGAAATGGCAACAGCGGAGGATGCATGTGCATGCACGAGACAGTCTGCACCACAACAAGAGGATAGAGAAAAAGAAGGAGCTTATTGATTTCGGCGTCAATGGCAGACTCGCGCAAAGCTCTTCGAGTAAATCTTTACTGTATATGGCGATATCCTCTGACATCACACTTGGGAAAATTTGTGCAAATTCCGAAACGGCTCGTTTGGAGGAAGTGAAGGTGCAGAAAGACAGGATTGTTTTATACAGTAAATGCCTCCATGGTTTGATTTCACATTTCAAATGACTAATGCTTGACTTGCTTACTTTAATTTACATATAGTGTTCTGGTAAGGGCAGCACAGGGGAGCAGTGGTTAGCTCTCGTGCCTCACAGCGAGAAGGACCTGGGCTCGGGGTCGTTCTGTGTGGAGTTTGCATGTTCTCCCCGTGACTGTGTGGGTTCTCTCCGGGTACTCCGGCTTCCTTCCACCTGAAATATCAATGAACTCCCTGCTGTGTGAATGTGAGTGCGAATGATTGTCCGTCAATCTGTGTTGGCCCTTGTCTTATGCTCAAGTGCAGCTGGGATAAGCTCCAGCCCCCCCCCCTACAAGGGACAAACTGTAGAAAATGGATGGATGGATGGATGAATGAATGTTCCTGGTAAATGTAGTTTCCTTTTTCGGAAATGAGTCGGTTTTGTTCCGTTATTGACCTCAGCTAACAAGACATGGCAGAACGGATTCATGTTTTTGGTATGAATGCAGACAGGTGGTTTTAGTTTTAGACTTGCATCCATTCAGAGTCTATAATTGTTTCAGCCTTGACATATGCCTACTATAGTTTGCCATGTAGCTACTCACAGTGTCAACAAGAAGGATGTAATCACAGCTGCCTCCAAAGACAATAATATCAGAATCCTTGCCGGCACACGCAGAGTGCCACAACCTGAGACAGGATTACAATGTACCACAGTTTATTGTGCATTATTGTGTGCGTATACATTTTACTATAAGGTGCTACCTTGGCTTGTCCTTAAAGGGGTGCTCCACCTCTCTCCATGTCTTGGTCTCCACGTCAAACAGCCAGCCGTCACCTGGTGGTGCAGGAAAAAAGAAAATGCAAAGAAACAACAAGAGAAGCATGTGTAAGTGACGTCAGGTAGTTTTCTTACTCAGTGGCTTGCCGTCCACGCTGAGACCGCCAAAAAGAAACATGGTGCTATCAGACACTGCCGTGAGCGAATGCCAGGACCTTCCCGCTGGAACAGTCGACACTGGCACTCTATGCACAATCATTGACAACAATGTCAAAAACAATAACATTCAAGAGTGACGCATCACAGCCACTCACATTTCTGACCACATCCATGAGTCAAGGTCCAAGCAGTGAATGTCACTTAATCTCATTTCCTGCATAAAAAAAACAATGCAGAAAAGTAAAATGAAAAGCAGAAAGTATGGATAATGTTTAATAAAAGGGATGCACGAAATAATTGGCAGCCGATAATTATCATTTCAATCAAAGTTTGCAAAACGTGTTCTGCAGAAATTAATCAGGGAGGGTAAAAGAGCTTTAACACAATAAAATCGGATAGGTCACCTTAAAACTCACTAACGTAAAGATTTATGGAAGCAGTTCAAAGCTGCCTGTGCTGCTAAGCCAAAACCTGGCGTTAATAGCGGCGAGTGCAGCAAACGTAAAGCCACAGGACATTTTCGATGCTAATAGTCTATCAATTACACAATTCAAAAGTTGAAATATCAATGAACTCCAACTTTTTTTGCTCTAAGCAATGATTCTAATTGTTTGTTAAAAACAATATCAGTTGACATTATCCTTATCCCTATATACATATATATATATACATATACACACATATATGTGCATTTATATATACATATATATATACACACACATTAATACACACATACATTTACATATGTATATACATAGATACATATATGTATGTATATGTATATATATACATATACATATAAACTTATACACACAATATACATATAAGAGGTAGGAATCTTTTCTGAGCACCTAGCGATTCGATAACGATTACGATTCAGGAGCTACGATTCGATAAAAAATCGATTATTGATGCATCTTTAATGTATATTGATGCAGTTTTACATTTCTTTTAATTTCACTAATGTGTTTATCACTTGCAACTTTTAAAAACTGTGCATTTGTATAACAAATTTCCATCAAATGTATTAATTTTTTATTTTTTTTATTTTTTCATTTATTTATTTATTTCAGGCAATGACAAAGAAGTACAAGTTGACAACACATAATATAAATTAATATAGTGCATGAAATTAATTAATAAAAATGTGTTTAAAACTGGAACATAAGTGTGTCACGTTGTGAGTGCATGGCAGCGCTGGTCATGTTCCCTCAAAAAGACAGAAAAGCAAGAGCGGCGTGCAGGTAGGATTAAGGTTTTAATTATTAAACGACAGGACAAAAAATACAAAAACTGACGACGCTAAACAAGCGTGGAGCCAAAAAAACAAAATGGTACCAAGGGTGAACAGCTAGGAAATCTCTAAGCAGAGAAAAACACTTACACGTGGTGAGAAACAAGAAGCAACGTAGATGCTGCGTATAGCAAGCATTGGCCCAGCAACTAGTGCTGGGTGACAGAAAACTATAAAGGGGAGTGATTAGCCAAAACACCTGGTGGGAACACTAATTGCTAAACAAAGACAGGTGAGGAGAATCAGTGCCCATGGAAACCAACAGTAAACAAGGTGCACCCAAGAAACAGACTAAAACATAGGAAATTACTAAACAGAAATCATGCCATGACCCGGGTAACGGATCATGACAAAGCGCTCTATAAGAAAGGAGGTGGTCAGATCTCTCTGTGAGGTGCCACGGCTGCGGTCAGCCAAATTTTAGAACTTGTCTGCATTACTTTATTTACAATAAATAAATCGATTATTGTCATTTACTTATCGATTTTATAATTGTCCTTATCCAAATTGCGATGCATCTAAAAATCGATTATTTCCCCCACCTCTAATTCATATACATACATAAAGTACATATATATATATATATATATATATATATATATATATATATATATATATATATATATATATATATATATATATATATATATATATATATATATATATATATATATATATATATATATATATATATATATATATATACATATTATACATACATACATAATATACATATATACATACATACATACATACATATTAATATACAAATATACATACATACATACATATTAATATACATATATACATACATATTAATATACATACATACACACATATACACATAGACATATATACATATATACATTTATGCATGTACACATGTATACACACACATATACATACAGTATATACACACACATACATATAAACACACATATATACACGCATATACATACACACACACACACACACATGCACACACACACACACACACTCAAAGGTTATCAGTTGTAAAGGTCTGGAAATTACCGGTTATCGGTTCAAATGTCCATTATCGTGCATCCCCATTTAATAAAGAGCTCCTACCTTAACTCTGCCACCACAGATGTAGCCCCGATTCCCCAGCATGACACTGGCATGGGCCGCTCTAGGGGCGGGAGATTGTCCGCGTGTTTTCGCTTGAGTCCAACTGGACTGTCTGGGGTCAAATATGTGGATCTCACTGTTCCATCCCCACAAGATGTTCTCAAACAACACACAACACAACCCACATTTAATATCTGGACAAAACTTTATGTAATTGTGAAAGAATATTCAGGCCAGAGCCCAGACATTTTCCCTATTTACAGAAAAATGTCTAATGTAAAAAAGTAATTTATGAATACATTCAATTTTACAATTAATTAGGGCCATCGCAGCTAATGCGATTAATCACGCAAATTAATTTGACCTCACATGATTACCTTGACTGCAAAACCCAACTGAAATGGCCTAAAAGTAATTTAAAAAATGTGTTCTTGAAAATAATTAATTAATTCAGAATCATTACAAAGTAAGAATTTGATTCAATTCGATGCTTTCCAGCACCCCTACTATTTGCTAGCTAGCTGCAATAGAGCACTGTGCACTCCTTTATCTGCTGCGGCTTTTTATGGTTGTCCTCAATGTTGCCACGATCCAAATCTTAACACATTGACCCAATATTTACTCGATAGTCCATCATTTCAAAATTTGATTGACAAACTCAGGTATTTAATTACAAACACATTGCAGCGTTTACTGCTCTGCTGTGATATCAATGACTCTCCCCACCTGCTCCGCTCGCTCGTCACATGACCAGTCAAACTTCAGACCTTGTGGTTAGTAAACCGCATTAGATCACCTCGAACTACTAATTGCAAATGCAATTAGTAGTTCAGCCCTAGTGCTCGCTGGCAAATATCACTTCAAGATACACCTATATTTACTTTAGAAAAAACTGCTGGCATGTTTTGAACAAATAAATGGCATGCATTCATGTAAACCACGGGTGTCAAACTCAAGGCCCGAAGGCCAAATCCAGCCCGCCACATCATTTTATGTGGACAGTCACTTAATTTAATGTGGCCCATTGCATAACTTTAATTTTGCACGCCATATCATTCTAATGTGACCCGCCACGTCATTTTATGTGGTCCACCATGTCATTTATGTGGCCAGCCACAACTTTTTAACTCAGCCCACCTCATTATTTATGTGGCTTGAAGAAGGCTGGAAATAAAAAAGCACTTTCTGGCTAAATGTATTTTTTATTTACATTTTTACAGAAAAATGTTGCATATGCAATTGCATATATTCTGCACTTTAATATTATATGATGTTTTACAAAAACACTTTTTGGGTGGGGGTGGGTTATGAAAATTTAACACTTAAACATTTCCTTGTCATCTTGACTTACAAATTCAAAGCAAGTTATCCATCAATATGTAAAACATATAATAATCAAATTGTTTGACAAGGCTATTATACGTTTACATTCATAAATATTCACTGTTACATGTGGCCCTCTGATAATAATGTGTTTTTTAGATGTGTAAACATCTAAAAAAAATGCTTCTGTATGACATTAAAATTGCATTTGTTTCAAAATATTGAAGTCTTTTTAAAATGGAATTTAAATTATTCACGTAGGTAATTTACTATGATTAATCAAAATGCAAAAGCGGTAATAATGTGATTTAAAAAATATATCGTTTGACAGCACTCACTAAAGATAATATAAACAAATAATAAGTACATTTTTCTTCGGACAAAAAATTAATGTCATTATTGGATTATTGGAATGTGTACTCCATATATTCCCTCAACATAAAAATTCAAGATCATATTCCAGAAAAAATATAAATAGAATTATTAACAAATGAAAACTTTTTTTTTTTTACAAATAAATCATCTTAAATAACCATGAACCTTTTCAAGGCAAAAATAGATTATTACTAATATACACTTGTTTTTTTTCTTGTGATTCTTCTTAGTCCAAAATGTTTAAAAAATGTGGAAATAATGACAAATCATTATCATAAATAATAATTATATACTTAATTATCAAAATGACATCCCCCTTTTAAGTGTTCAAATTAAGTTAATTATTATACACTGCTCAAAGAAAAAAGGGAACACTTAAACAACACAATGTAACTTTAAATCAATCCCATTTATATGAAATCAAACCATCCACTTAGGAAGCAAATTGACAATCAATTTCACAAGCTGTTGTGCAAATGGAATAAACAGCCTGTATTGTGTTTTTCCACTTTAATTTTGAGTGTGACACCAAATCCAGACCTCATTGGCTTAATAAATTTGATTTCCATTGAACATTTTTGTGTTATGTTGTTGTCAGCACATTTACCTATGTAAAGAACAACATATTTATTAAGAATTTGTCATTCATTCAGATCTAGGATGTTTATTTTAGGGTTCCTTTTATTTATTGAGCAGTTTATAATACATCAATATAAAATAATTACCAACTTAATACAAATATTTTCATAAATTATGACCATAAAAAACCTATTATTGGATTGGATTGGAATGTGCGCATTTTCCACATTGTAATCATTATTTTTAGTTCATATAAACATGCAAAACATATACTTAATGACTGTTACTCGATAAATGAAATATGCACTATTACTAAAATTAACCCAGAAAACAATGAACATTACCATAAAAAATGACTATTTATTTGTGTAATAACTAACTTCTGATAAAGCATCTACAGTGAAGCTTCGGTCTCCTCTGTGGACCTTTTCCAGACTTTTGAAACCATATCCTCCAAAGTAGATTATTCTGGAGAACACAAAGTGGTTTCTCTTAATTAAATATGAAAGCAAGCTATACATAAATGATACATATACCCTATAACATATCTTTGTGAGGAAGTGTTGCTTTACCTTCCTTTATGAACCCAGCAGGAGAGTTTGTCTCGTGATGATGGAGGACAGCCACTGTGGTGTCTGATGTGCGTCCAATTGTATTTACCATCTGTCAGGTTGACACGATAGAGCTGTGCCAAAATCACACATTCCTTTAGTGATATAATGGTGTTTGTTGTATGGATCTCTCTGTAATCTGTTTATTTAATATGGCAAGTAATTTACAGTACAGTAATCCCTCGATTATCGCTGTTTATTGGTTCCAGACATGACCGCCATAAATTAATTTCCGCTTAGGAGAATCATTTATCAAGCTAACATTTTCAGAGCTCGAGCCTAAAAAATGTTTACTACCTACTAAATTGATTGATAGTGGCCAATATTACAGTACTGTTGATATTTTTAGTGCTTTTAGCCACAATTATTGGGCTTGAAAATACTTAATTTAGGGCAAAAATGTTGAAGAATATGCTTAACAAATACCATAAAAATCTGCAATGCAATGAAGCTGCAATATTTATCAGACTATATTATATTTATCAGACTCAATTCCCCCCCCAAAAACGGATTAACTCGCTGGAATATAAAGACAATATAACATACATCCATAAACGTGGATGCATATGAAAAAGTGCAATATATTTATCTGTACAGTTATCAATTTATTTATATCTGCACATCATTGCTCTTTTATCCTGCACTACACCAAGCTAATGCAACAAAATGTCGTTCTTATCTGTACTGTAAAGTTCAAATTTGAATGACAATAAAAGGAAGTCTAAGTCTAATATTTGACACGCGATGTGGCGAGGGACGACTGTATATGCACAAAAGTATTTGGACACATGCTAAGTGCATCCACAGCTCTAGTCCAACCAAGTAATTGATCGATCAAAAAGTCAAAACTGTGACAACAACTAACAGCATTAGTCCTGTGTGTCTCACCTGATCGTACTGCCCGTTGTCATGACAACCTCCAAATATGTACATGTTACCATTCAGGTAACAGCCACAGGATCCCGACATGGAGGGTGGCACCTCACCGGTCATGTGGAACTTTTGCCTTTAAACAAATAAGCAAAGAGCAACTTATTCAAACAATCAATGTTTTACATAAATACCTCATCAATGCAACAATGTTAGACAGAGATTTAATATTTATTTAATATTCTTACCAGTCACCTTGTTCCAGGTCATATACCCAGAGTTCATGGTTGGGTAGGAAGACTTCATTATCATCAACTGACTGTGGAGAAGAAAATCATTGCTTAAAGTCAATCACTGTGATATTTTACACTAAACTATAGAAGCCCAGGACTGTCCAAAGTGCGGCCCATGGTTTGTTTTTTACTGGTCTAAATAGTTTGTCTGCACATTGAAGAAAGACAAAAAAAATAATAATAAACAGACACTAGATCAAAAAGGCACTATGTGAAATGGAATGTTGAAATGAAATGTTAATTCTAATTAATAACACAAACCTTTCTATTTATATATGTAGAGTTTAGGGATGGACAAAATGAAAATGTACAAGCCCCAAGTGAAGTGAAGTGAAGTGAATTATATTTATATAGCGCTTTTCTCTAGTGACTCAAAGCGCTTTACATTGTGAAACCCAATATCTAAGTTACATTTTTAAACCAGTGCGGGTGTCACTGGGAGCAGGTGGGTAAAGTGTCTTGCCCAAGGACACAACAGCAGTGACCAGTTTGGCAGAAGCGGGGATCGAACCTGGAACCCTTTTTTGAAAAAAAAAAAGTAAATGCAATCTTTCTCTCCAAGTGCCACAAATTAGAACAATATGCAATAATCTACTTTCAAAAAGATTTGGCCTTATGCAGATAGTCTCAGAGCTTTGTCTACATCATACTCTTAAACTGAAAAAATAACCAATAACAATACAGTCTTTATAATGTAATGTAATTACAATATAGGATAATAATGCAAGTATCCATTTCAAAGGATATACAGTTGTGTTCAAAATAATAGCAGTCCCACATCACTAGCAAGATAAATCACTGTTTTTGTTAGAATTTCAACTTCTACACTGCAAGTAAGTTTCTAGAAGGTTTAGTAAAGGTATAGAAAACCAACAGACCCAACAGGAATGATGTGCATGCTGCTGATTCTGTGAAACTGAATCATTTACTGAAAGGGTCGTGTTCAAAAAAATAGCAGTGCTGCGTTCCATAAGTGACATCATTGATTATGTGTAAAAAAAAAAGTTAAACAAGTGGCCCTTATTTTAGGATCAAGGCAACTGACGCTGCATATGCTGGCTGTGCATTTGTCCTTGGAAAAACAGTGTAAAATGGGTCGTTGAAGACACTGTTCAGAAGAAGAGCGTTCTTTGATTAAGAATTTAATAAAAGAGGGGAAAACCTATAAGGAAGTGCAGAGAATGATAGGCTGTTCAGCTAAAATGATATCAAACACTTTAAAATGGCAGCCGAAACCAAAAAGACGAGGAAGAAAAAGAAAAACAACTATTGTAATGGATCGGAGAATAACCAAAATGGCAAAGGCTCAGCCAATGATCAGCTCCAGGAGGATCAAAGAAGATCTAAGATGGCCTGTGAGTACTGTAACAATCAGACCACGTCTATGTGAAACCAAGCTAGCAGCAAGAAGCCCCCGCAAAGTCCCATTGTTAAAAAAAAGACGTGTGCTGAAGCGGTTACAATTTGCCAAAAAACACATTGACTGGCCTAAAAAGAAATGGCGTAAAATTTGGGGACTGATGAGAGTAAGATTGTTCTTTTTGGGTCTAAGCGCCACAGACAGTTTGTCAGACGTCCTGCAAACACTGAATTCAAGCCCCAGTACACCGTGAAGCATGGTGGTGCAAGCATCATGATATGGGGATGTTTCTCGTACTATGGTGTTGGTCCTATTTATCGCATACCAGGGATCATGCATCAGTTTTAGTACATCAGAATACTGGAAGAAGTCATGTTGCTGCATGCTGAAGAGGAAATGCCCTTGAAATGGGTGTTTCAACAAGACAAGACCCCAAACACACCAGCAAGCGAGTAAAATCATGGTTCCAGACAAACAGAGTTCAAGTAATGGAGTGGCCAGCACAATCCCCGAACCTTAATCCCATTGAAAACTTGTGGGCTGACATAAAAAATGCTGTTCATGAGGCAAAACCAAAAAATGCATAGGAATTGTGGAACGTAGTACAATTGTCCTGGGCTGCAATACCTGTTGACTCCATGTACCACAGATGTGAAGCAGTTATCAGAAACCGTGGTTATGCAACTAAATTATAGTTAATAATTCTAAGGAAAGTTGAATCTACAAGCCTTTCTTAGTTTATACAGTACATTTGAGTTTTATAAAGAAAGATGTCCACACTGCTATTTTTTTGTATTATATTTCTTGACTTTCTGTAAAATATTGTCAAATTGAATTAAATTTTTCCAATTTTCTGGCTTTGAAATTGAATGTGCAGTCTCTCCAATGCATTTGTGTTCATTAAAATAAAATTTATTTGAAGAATTTTGATGTTTACACACCTTTTTAAACACACTGCTATTATTATGAACATAACTGTATATATATATATATATATATATATATATATATATATATATATATATATATATACACAGTTGATATACACACTTTTATTCCTAATTACTGTAGAATTGTTTACCATTGTATTGTAATTGGAAGGTACATAACTCCATTTACATTTTGTGATTTGAATATTAACCAAGTAAACCAAGTACTAGTGATATTGTTATTATAAGCCCTAACGCAGACAAACTATTTATAGCAGCGCTGTGATTACAAGCCTTTGTAGAATTTCGACATAATTGAATGGTGAGGTGTTTCCTCGCTTCCTTGCTCCCTGGAAGTTTATTGTAGATCATAAATCATGCATCGCACCTTGGCAGAAGAAGTCTGAGGACGTATTCCGACAAG
This sequence comes from Entelurus aequoreus, assembly GCF_033978785.1. Classification (NCBI taxonomy): domain Eukaryota; kingdom Metazoa; phylum Chordata; class Actinopteri; order Syngnathiformes; family Syngnathidae; genus Entelurus; species Entelurus aequoreus. Next base: position 18,765,542 of record NC_084733.1, read on the forward strand.
TTAGTTTGCGTTGTACATAATTTTAGCTGTTTGCAAATGCACTAAGTCGTTGAATTTCAATATTTTTGATGCAATAAATAAGTAAATGTTTTGTATGTTCTCTATATCCAACAATATGTATTATTCCGTTAGTGAATGAAGCCCACATTTGTAGTTGTTTCCCCATGTTTCTTAAACAACAACTCAGATATGGTAACACTAGTGAGCAGTAGTAGTAGTAGTAACAGCACATTTACATATTTTGATCATTTTAAGCATACGCAGCGCATTAATTTAAAAAACGCATCACAATGTTTGCTTTTTTTTTCTTCATCACTGATTACTCACTGCAGACTTTATGAGAGCCAACAAACATAATAAAACGTCACTTACTGTAAAAGGTCTGCTGTCATTAGGATGCCGACTACTGGGATGTTCATATATTCCCATTTAGATGAAGAATGACCATAATCCTCACGAACAAACGGGGTGGCGCCGCGGGGACCAAGCATCTTTCCGTGTCGTTCTCGCCATTTCCTGGTCCTAAATGGCTGTCAAAATGTACTAACTTGTCGAAATACGTCCTCAGACTTCTGCCTAGGTGAGATGCATGATTTATGATCTACAATAAACTTCCAGGGAGCAAGGAAGCGAGGAAACACCAGCAGTATGTGTGCTGTATATAGTGACATGACATACTGTATAATCATGTCATGTGTGCCTTCCTTGGGTGAAGCCAGGTTTACAGCTATGTTGTGACATGTTGTTATTATCTTTGTTACTTATGTATGTTGTGTTGCAGCTATTTAAAATAGTTTTGTCAATTTGTTGTGGCCCAAAATAAATTGGCCCTTTGAAACATATCTTTGTCTTTGTGTTGTATGTAGACCACATTGCTTAGCAGAGTTCAGTGATGCAAATGCATGTCAAGTTGATCAACAGATTGTATTATTCTCCAGTGCAATAACAGTACTGAAATGAAGGCTAAAAGGGCATTAATGGAAACCTTAAAAAAAAAAGAATTAAAAAAAAAAGTTACTAAATCTGTGGTTCTTCACCTGGGTTCGATCGAACCCTAGGGGTTCGGCGGAGCCTCCGCCGCGGAGGTCAGGACACATCCGACTCATCGTGTAAATAAAAACTTCTCCCTATCGCCGTATTATGGATACCCCCAAACAATGTTCCCTCCAACTGAGTGGCCTAGTGGTTAGAGTGTCCGTCCTGAGATCGGAAGGTTGTGAGTTCAAACCCCGGCCGAGTCATACCAAAGACTATAAAAATGGGACCCATTACCTCCCTGTTTGGCACTCAGCATCAAGGGTTGGAATTGGGGGTTAAATCACCAAATATGATTCCCGGGCGCGGCACCACTGCCTACTGCTCCCCTCACTTCCCAGGGGGTGAACAAGGGTGATGGGTCAAATGCATAGGACAAATTTCACCACACCTAGTGTGTGACAATCATTGGTACTTTAACTTAGATGTGCACACTGTGGCCACACCAGCAGCACACCTGTCCCAAACCTGACTAAATACCAAGTTAATGACGCCAAAAGGGACAAGCGGTAGAATATGGATGGATGTTTTATTATTATAATCAAATGACAGCAGTCATTTCCATGGGATTATTTTCTAAAATAAGTGTTTTGGCCCACTTACAATGACAGTAACACAACATATTGTTTTTCATGAGCTGTGTACTAGTATTGTATGTCTGGGTGGGGGTCCTACTTTGGAAATAATTTGTACCCCTTTCCGACATCGCATTTAGTTCCCACTAAAACATTCACATTTTGCACAATGATATGTAAACATGGGATCATGTGTACATTCCTGTAACGTTCTGTTTGTAAAATATATCTTTATTAGTATTTAATATAATAACATCATTTCATGATTAATATTGATAAATTAAGATTAAATAAAAAAACAAAACATTTGATTTTTCACTAAACAAAGGTTCGGTGAAAACGCATATGAAACTGGTGGGGTTCAGTACCTCCAACAGGGTTAAGAACCACTGAACTAAATAGTTACTTTTCACAGTAACGCATTACTTTTTGGTGTAAGTAACTGATTTAGTAACTGAGTTACTTTTGAAATAAAGTAACTAGTATGTGTAACTAGTTACTGGTTTTCAGTAACTAACCCAACACTGCCCTCAAAACTGCAGTAATGACTTCATGTTGCTTCCTTGGACCCAGCGTGTCAGACAGAGCCCTGCTTTCTACTCTCCAATGACTAATTTGTTTCTGATAGTCACACGACACATTTTATTACAACTGTTCAAACTCAAAGTGTTTACAACATACAAAGAAGAAGATTATTTTAGAGAACAGTTGTATTAATTAAAGGCCTACTGAAACCCACTACTACTGACCACGCAGTCTGATAGTTTATATATCAATGATGAAATCTTAACATTGCAACACATGCCAATACGGCCGGGTTAGATTAGTAAAGTGCAATTTTAAAGTTCCCGCAAAATATTCTGCTGAAAACGTCTCGGTATGACGACATATTGGGACACCATTGTGGCAAACTATTAGGTCGCCTGTTTTCATCGCAAAATTCCACAGTATTCTGGACAACTGTGTTGGTGAATCTTTTGCAATTTTTTTAATGAACAATGAAGACAGCAAAGAAGAAAGCTGTAGGTGGGATCGGTGTATTAGCGGCTGGCTACAGCAACACAACCAGGAGGACTTTGTGTTGGATAGCAGACGCGCTACCGTGAGTACAGCTTTGGCTTCCAAACATTTGATCGCTTGCCCGTACGTGCGTGCCGCTATGTGCATGTCACGTACGTAACTTTGGGGAAATATATGTGCTGTATGAACTTTACGGAGGTGAACCGTACTTTGGGCTGTGGGATTGAGTGTGTTGTGCGGGTGTTTGAGTTGTATTGGTGGGTTATATGGACGGGAGGGGGGAGGTGTTTGTTATGCGGATTAATTTGTGGCATATTAAATATAAGCCTGGTTGTGTTGTGGCTAATAGAGTATATATATGTCTTGTATTTATTTACTGTTTTAGTCATTCCCAGCTGAATATCAGGTCCCACCCGCCTCTCACAGCATCTGCCCTATCTGAATCGCTTCCACTTCCCTCTAATCCTTCACTCTCACTTTCCTCATCCACGAATCTTTCATCCTTGCTCAAATTAATGGGGTAATCGTCGCCTTCTTGGTCCGAATCGCTCTCGCTAATGCTGGCCATGATTGTAAACAATGTGCAGATGTGAGGCGCTCCACAACCTGTGACGTCACGCTACTTCCGTTACAGGCAAGGCTTTTTTATCAGCGACCAAAAGTTGCGAACTTTATCGTCGATGTTCTCTACTAAATTTTTTCAGCAAAAATATGGCAATATCGCGAAAGGATCAAGTATGACACATAGAATGGACCTGCTATCCCCGTTTAAAGACAATTTAATTTCAGTAGGCCTTTAAGCATTGATTTAAGTTGAGTTACAAAAATGACAACAGCAAGTAAACAAATGTGTGCTTTGAAATGGAAGAGGGGGGAGGATGAGATAAGCTCTGCTTCTTCCTAATCCTTTTCAGACATGTTGTGAAGAGAAAACTGAAAATATGTGAATATTTGTGGTAAAGAATGTTTATTTACCATGTAGCCCCCCCACACGTACAGCAGGTTCCCCTCCACCACCGCCGTGTGCCCACTGCGTTCGAGGGCAATCAGCTGCGGGGGTCTGTCGTCGAAGAACGGATCCATGGCAAGTTGGAAGCTGAATATAGACAACATTAACACATTAAATCTCCACAAAACGCGTCCCGACTTACTCACATCCGCTACAGTAATGGAGGCCATTATTTAAAAACACCCACACATACACACACATTATCACTTAGTTTGACAGCACAGCCAGTTTGACTCAGCTAGCTAACATTGGAAGACGAAGACATAATAAGGCACCGGTTTGAGTATTTTTAAATATAGCCAGTAGTGGTTTTGGACCATTCGTACCGTTTGTTCTCATGTTATTGAAGCCGCAGTGTCTCACAGACGTGACAGCACATTGATCGATGCCCCTGACATATTAGCTCAGAGCGGCGTCAAAAACAGCTTCAAAATAAAACGTCATATCCGCTCCGTTTCTTTTAAAAAATAAAACCCCACATCCGCCGAATCGTTTCTTTTCATAATAAAATCCCAAGGTTGTACGGCACATGTGGAAAAAAATAACATTTTTAAAGAAGTAAAAGGCTAAAGACACAGCTTTTTAATCAGAATTTTTAGTGAACATGTTAAACTTTTATGTTTTGTATTATCTTTATTCATTTATTGCGATTATTACGACTATTATTCTCTCAATGTTAAGTTTGTATTAACTTATTAATGTATTTTTCATCCATCCATCCATTTCCTACCGCTTGTCCGTCTCGAGGTCGCGGGGGTGCTGGAGCCTATCCCAGCTGCACTCAGGCGGAAGGCGGAGTACACCCTGATATTATTGATATTTTATTTTTACATATATTTTGTCCATCCATCCATCCATTTTCTACCGCTTGTCCTCAGGGTGGCGGGGGTGCTTGAGCCTATCTCAGCTGCACTCAGCGGAAGGCGGTGTACACCCTGATATTATTGATATTTTATTTTTACATATATTTTGTCTATCCATCCATTTTCTACCGCTTGTCCTTCTCGGGGTGGCGGTGGGTGCAGGAGCCTATCCCAGCTGCACTCAGGCAGAAGGCGGGGTACACACTGATATTATTAAAATGTAATTGTTTACATGTATTTTCTCCATCCATCCAACCATTTCTACCGCTTGTCCTTCTCGGGGTGGCGGTGGGTGCTGGAGCCTATCCCAGCTGCACTCAGGCAGAAGGCGGGATACACCCTGATATTATTTATATTTTATTTGTACATATATTTTGTCCATCCATTCATCCATTTTCTACCGCTTGTCCTTCTCGGGTGGCGGGGGGTGCTGGAGCCTATCCCAGCTGCACTCAGGCGGAAGGCGGGATACACCCTGATATTATTTATATTTTATTTGTACATATATTTTGTCCATCCATTCATCGATTTTCTACCGCTTGTCCTTCTCGAGGTGGCGGGGGTGCTTGAGCCTATCCCAGCTGCACTTAGGCGGAAGGCGGAGTACACCCTGATATTATTTATATTTTATTTGTACATATATTTTGTCCATCCATTCATCCATTTTCTACCGCTTGTCCTTCTCGGGTGGCGGGGGTGCTGGAGCCTATCCCAGCTGCACTCAGGCGGAAGGCGGGATACACCCTGATATTATTTATATTTTATTTGTACATATATTTTGTCCATCCATTCATCGATTTTCTACCGCTTGTCCTTCTCGAGGTGGCGGGGGTGCTGGAGCCTATCCCAGCTGCACTCAGGCGGAAGGCGGGATACACCCTGTATTATTTATATTTTATTTGTACATATATTTTGTCCATCCATTCATCGATTTTCTACCGCTTGTCCTTCTCGAGGTGGCGGGGGTGCTTGAGCCTATCCCAGCTGCACTTAGGCGGAAGGCGGGGTCCACCCTGATATTATTTTTATTTTATTTTTACATGTATTTTCTCCATCCATCCAACCATTTCTACCGCTTGTCCTTCTCGGGGTGGCGGTGGGTGCTGGAGCCTATCCCAGCTGCACTCAGGTGGAAGGCGGGGTACACCCTGATATTATTTATATTTTATTTGTACATATATTTTGTCCATCCATCCATCCATTTTCTACCACTTGTCCTTCTCGGGTGGCGGGGGGTGCTTGAGCCTATCCCAGCTGCACTCAGGCAGAAGGCGGGGTACACACTGATATTATTAAAATGTAATTGTTTACATATATTTTGTCCATCCATCCATCCATGTTCTACCGCTTGTCCCTCTCGGGGTGGCGGGGAATGCTGGAGCCTATCCCAGCTCCACTCAGGTGGAAGGTGGGTTACACCCTGATATTATTTATATTTTATTTTTACATATATTTTGTCCATCCATCCATCCATTTTCTACCGCTTGTCCCTCTCGGGGTGGCGGGGAATGCTGGAGCCTATCCCAGCTCCACTCAGGTGGAAGGCGGGGTACACCCTGATATTATTTATATTTTATTTTTACATATATTTTGTCCATCCATCCATCCATTTTCTGCCGCTTGTCCCTCTCGGGTGGTGGGGAATGCTGGAGCCTATCCCAGCCGCACTCTGGCGGAAGGCGGAGTACACCCCTGATATTATTAAAATTTAATTTTTACATATATTTTGTCTATCCATCCATCCATTTTCTACCGCTTGTCCCTCTCGGGGTCGCGGGGGTGCTGGAGCCTATCCCAGCTGCACTCAGGCGGGGTACACCCTGATATTATTTGTATTTTATTTTTACATATATTTTGTCCATCCATTTTGTATCTCTTGTCCTTGAGTTGATTGTATGTGTCAAATTCCAGGGCTGGGGCCAGATCTGGCCCGCCACTTCATTTTATTTGGCCCCTCGGAAGCCTGGAAATAATATGCGTCCATTACGTATTTTGTCTTTTCTTACTGAATATAAATGTTTTTGTTCTTTCCATTTTGACAAAAAAATACCTGTATGGCATGCAATATCATATTTTTTTTAACTTAAATATTATATAATCATGCAACAAATACATTAACATACATTCAAACCATTTTCTGTTATAATTATACATTGTAAAAACATTTAAATGATGAAAAAAATTATAGTAAAATTGTGAAATGTATTGTGTTTTTACAGCATGTTACTGTAAATGAAAACAACAGTACCACAGTTTTTGGACAATAACATTCTGGCAACTGAGCTGCTGTTTTTTAGTGTAAAAAAAACGTGGCACGGTTTTGCCATTTACAGCAAAACACTGCAAAATCTACAATTGTTTTTTACGATTAAAAAACTGGCAGCTCAGTTGCCTGAATTTTACCGTAAAAAAGAGCAGTTTTCCATTTACAGTAAAAAACTGGCAACTGAGCAGCAAGTTGTTTTTACTGTAAAAAAAAAAAAACCAGCAGTACCGGTTTTCCATCTACAGTAACATGCTGTAAAAACACCATAAAGTTTAAGGTAAAATATTGTATTTTAAGGGCTTTTTAGGCGGAATTGCACAGTTCCCATTTATTTAATACTTAAAATGCCCCCCCCCCAAAAAATTACATCCATCGAAAAAACTAAGAAAAAGATGTGTGTTCTTGTCTTACAAAGATATTTTGAATGATAGGCTTTTTTTTAAGTGCAGTTCCCTTTAAAGCAATTAAAAACATCCATCCATCCATTTTCTACTGCTTATTCCCTTTGGGGTCGCGGGGGGCGCTGGGGCCTATCTCAGCTACAATCGGGCAGAAGGGGGGGTACACCATGGACAAAAAAGCAAAAAAAACAAAAAACTGCATATCTTTTTTAGATAGTGCTGGAGGTAAGAATCTTCTTACAACATAGGATTACATCACTGCTGTTAATTCAGTGGTTAATTGTTTAAATAATTAAAAATACATTCTATTCGGAATGTTTTATAATTTTTTGATTATAAAATAATTAAAATATCATGTACATATTTTTAGTATATTTAATATTTTTTTTATGAATTATCTAAAAATAGTGCTCTGCTTCATAGCAAAATAAGGTAACCCACTAACCAAAATAATGGAAACAGCCACCATGGACGGCGTGGCTCGGTTGGTAGAGCGGCCGTGCCAGCAACTTGAGGGTTCCTGGTCACATCCGTTGTGTCCTTGAGCAAGACACTTCACCCTTGCTCCTGATGGGTCGTGGTTAAGGCCTTGCATGGCAGTTCCCGCCATCAGTGTGTGAATGGGTGAATGTGGAAATAATGTCAAAGTGATTTGAGTACCTTGAAGGTAAAAAAAAAAAAAAAAGCACTATACAATTGTAACCCATTTAACATGATCACGCATGATGTTGGTGTATTTTATAAAGGTAAAATGTATATATGTAAAAGCAATGTATATGTACGCAATATTGACCGCTATTGCAAGTGAAGAGTGAAATACTTTTTAGAATAGACTAGATCAGTGTTTTTCAACCACTAGTGTACCGTGAGATATTGTCTGGTGTGCCGTGGGAAATGATGTCAATTCACCTAATTGGGTTAAAAATATTTTTTGCACACCAGTGATTATAATCCGCATCTACTCAGTGGCCTAGTGGTTAGAGTGTCCGCCCTGAGATCGGTAGGTTGTGTGTTCAAACCCCGGCCGAGTCATACCAAAGACTATAAAAATGGGACCCATTACCTCCCTGCTTGGCACTCAGCATTAAGGGTTGGAATTGGGGGTTAAATCACCAAAAATGATTCCCGGGCGCGGCACCGCTGCTGCCCACTGCTCCCCTCACCTCCCAGGGGGTGAACAAGGGGATGGGTCAAATGCAGAGGACAAACTTCACCACACCTAGTGTGCGTGTGACAATCATTGGTACTTTAACTTTAACTTTAAAATAATGTGCCGTTGTTGCGTGTCTGTGCTGTCTATAGTGCGGCAGAGTAACCGTGTAATACTCTTCCATATCAGTAGGTGGCAGCAGGGCCAACAATAAATAAAAAAATATATAAATGAATAAAATAACAATAAATTGCTTTGTGGATGTCGGGAACATTGTTTGTCGTGATCACAATATGCAGACGACAGTGGGAGGCAGTGTGCAGGTAAAAAGGTATCTAATGCAGAAACAAAAAATAAACAAAAGGCGAGTGCCGCTAAGAAAAGGCATTAAAGCTTAGGGATGGCTATGCAAAACAAAACTAAAACTGAACTGGCTGCAAAGTAAACAAAAACAGAATGCTGGACGACCGCAAATACTTACAGCGCGTGGAGCAGCAGACGGCGTCCACAAAGTACATCAGTACATGACATGACAATCAACAAAAAAATAGGAAACACTACACTCAGGAAACACCAAAAAACTCAAAATACGTCACGGCGTGATGTGACAGGTCGTGACAGTACACCTACTTTGAGACAAGAGCTATAGTGATACATGCTTGGTTATGGTTTTAATTTATATCCAACAATTGCGAGAACTACTTTTTACTGTCAATATCAGCTGCTGAGTTTCATTTTTTTTAAAATGTTTTTCACTGGACTAGATGTGTTAGAATAATTGTTTCTAAATTATCACAAAAACTTTGTATTACATGGAGTTCCTGACAAGAAGACAAAAGCTGTCTTTGAAACCTATCAAGAGCAAGGCTACTAAAACTCTACTGTGTAGGGGGGCGGGGCAAGATGAAGGTGTTCCTGTTTTCTCTCGGCGTGGCGAAGTTGGTAGAGTGGCCGTGCCAGCAATCGGAGGGTTGCTGGTTACTGGGGTTCAATCCCCACCTTCTACCATCCTAGTCACATCCGTTGTGTCCTTGGGCAAGACACTTCACCCTTGCTCCTGATGGCTGCTGGTTAGCGCCTTGAATGGCAGCTCCCGCCATCAGTGTGTGAATGTGAGTGTGAATGGGTGAATGTGGAAATACTGTCAAAGCGCTTTGAGTACCTTGAAGGTAGAAAAGCGCTATACAAGTATAACCCATTTATCATTTATTTTGTATGTATGGTAATCAAAAGAAAGATATTGTTCTAACCCAAGGACTTCAAAGCGGAGAGAACCAAGGATCTGCCCAATTTCCAGACCACCTCTTTTTGAAGTATTTTCCGAACTATTTTATGGACCTCTTTTTGAAGTATTTTACGACTAACTCTCTTTGAACTATTTTATGGAAGTTTTTTTGAACTATTTTACGACCTCTTCTTTTGAAGTATTCTGTAACCAAAGGCAACGCTGTTTACGACCCACTTCCCTCTGGAAGTGGAAGCGGTGGTCAGGTGGTCGGAGAAAGTCAAATAAAGGAGGAGGAGTGCAATCTTTTGGGAGAGCGTGCTGGAGACTGTGCAAGAGTACAGTGTGTCCAGGCGTGTCTCCTCAATTGAGTCCAAATTGAATTCTGTCTCTGTTTAATTACTTGCCTCTTGTCTTGTTTAATATATGTCATCAGTGTTTGAACCTGACAAGATTGGTAAATGGGTCACAGTGTGAGATAGGAGTACCAGGAAATGGTGCCAATACGGGCAGAAAGGTGATAAAGGGAACGACATAAACTGGAGCATCACTCCCCTTATCCCCACCCCTTTCCTGGTGGGTGTTGCTAGGGGCAACCGCCGGAGTGATGGAAGGGCAGGGGGAAAAAAAGGTCTTAATGGAGACAGAAAGAGCAGCATCAGCAGCACAGAGGAAGGCTAGAGCCAATCAGGAGGCAGGATGTTGAGAAGCTCCACCCCCTTTAGGAATCGTCACAGCCTGCACAGATGGAGAGAGAGCCCGGCTCACGTCCTTCGTCACTGATGAATGGAGCAGCATCCGCTCTTGGATATATTGCACGGGGGAGAAGCAGGACCATCAGCGGCCATGAAGAGACGACAGAGAACCCCTCAGGATGAAGACAACCTACAGCTCGACTCCAACCAGCCTACGTCCTCACCGCCTCCTCCCGACTCGGTCATGTCACCCTCCACATCCGCGTCCGCTCTCCTGGCGCTGGCCTCCCCGGCAACCCGTCGCTCCATCTCCATGGGCGACTTCCGGAGGGTGACGGGAGCGCTGCTCGCCGCCTCCGAGCCGGGGTCCGCCTCGGCCACAGCCCCTTCCTCCAGGATGGTCACGCCGAGCTCCAGCATGGAGTTCGAGGCCGCTCGCCGCCGCCTACTAGAGGTGGAGGAGCGCCAGCGTGTCATCAGGGAGATGGAGCGACGCCTGGAGGAGCTCCGCGAGGTGTTTGTGCACTCCGAGCAGGAGGTGGTGCTGCACGGGGAGCTGCTCGCCAGGATGTCCGGCGCCTCGCAGCAGGGGGAGATCTACGTGGCTGAGGGGAGCCAGCGCTTAAAGAAGGGCCTCAAGTTCAAGAAGCACAGGCCCACCATCATCTTCTCCTCCATGCTTGGACTGCGAACATGCCTGCCTTGGCCTGTGAAGCTCAAGTAGACCTCTTTTCTGTTGTCTTTTTTGTTTACTACCGAAACGCTTCCACCGTCTTTTATCTCGCTCTCATCACTTCATTTTTGTTTGCACTCCTACCCTGAGGCTGGTCCTTTCAGGTCTTAATATTCAGGAGCTGGCAAGAAGATGCTATTGCCGGTTGTCATGGAAACCGTGCTGCTTTTCAAGTTTGGACCTTGGCAGAGAATTGGTAATGGCTGCCTGAACGTTGCTGCATGGATGAGTCACGTATGAAGTGAGTCACGCTTCACATAGAGTAGGACAATGACATTTTTAGGATGTATCAAAAGGAATTTAATGAGATCAGTCAGAGAGAAAGCGCCAGAATGCGGAGAAAATGTGCCTTGATGTCTCTCTGTGAGTCGTTTGCTAAAACGCTCTTTTTTGGGGGGAGGCACGAAAGACCAGGATGATTCCACCTGTGGCCTCCTGTCTCCTAGCAACCACTGTTTGCTCTCTCTCTGCTCTATCCACACAAAACGTATCCAACAAAGAGATAAACAAGAATCAAGGTGATACTGTAGATGCGCAATGCATTTATTCCATACCTATAGTTGGCACTTAGCAGACGGAAGATAGTCTATCTAAAAAAAAAAAAGAAGAAAAAAAAAGACCTTTAAAAATCTAATAATAGTGTTCATTTGGGTGAACACTGTAAAGCAGCGGTCCCCAACCACCGAGCCGCAGCCCGGTATCGGTCCGTGGATCGATTGGTACCGGGCCGCACAAGAAATTAAAAAAAATAAAATAAAATAAAATAAAATATTTTTTTTCATTAAATCAACATAAAAAACACAAGATACTCTTACAATTAGTGCACCAACCCAAAAAACCTCCCTTCCCCATTTACACTCATTCACACAAAAGGGTTGTTTCTTTCTGTTATTAATATTTCTGGTTCCTACATTATATATCAATATAGATCAATACAGTCTGCAGGGATACAGTCCGTAAGCACGCATGATTGTATTTTTTTATGACAAAAAAAAAAAAAAAAAAAAAAAATACCATCCACCCCGGTCCGTAAGACAAATTTTCAAGCGTTACAAAGAGGTTGGGGACCACTGCTGTAAAGGATAAAACCACATTTGGTGACTTGAAGTCCAGTCATCCACTATAAAGGCATGCAAAATGAGTTCTAACTGGTTTCAATACACAAAAAATAACAATAAAAATAAGATAAAAAGACTAGATTTTAGGGGGGGGGGGAATACTAAAAACCAGTGAAGTTATCTGTTCATGCAGCAAGCTATTTTTACTTCATAAGATATCCTAAATCAAGATTCATATCTAGAAATAAGATAGAAAAAAGTATTTTATTCTGAAAACAAGCATTATTCAACTTGCAATTCTTAAATGAAGCATACTCGGGATGTTGCAGAATATTTTAACAAGATTATTTATATGTGAGGAAAACTAAAATATTTTATTTAAATAGTCATTTTCTCAATTTTATCATTTTTAAACTACAATAGACAGAATATAATTATTCATGCTAAAATTAAGACTATGATGTCCAGTCAATAACTAAAAATAAGTAAATAGCTCTTAAAACTGGGGAAATGTCTGGAAATTAAATGTTAAATCTTGGCAATTGACAAAAATAATGTTAGAAACTGCAAAACCTGCAAAACAATGTACATTATTACATGAAAACTGATGGTTATTATCTTTGGAAAGGAAGAATTGAAGGTACAGCTCATGTATTTCATTGTACAGGTGTACCTAATGTTGTGACCGGGGAGTGTGCACATTAAGCCACATCTATTTGAAGGTGAACCCCCTGAGAGGCTGCAAGCACTCTCAGCTCAGCTTTCAGTGGAAAAGGAAGTGGTGTGTGAGTGCACGAGCGGGAAAAGGCACATGATATTCCAGCATCAATATTTCAGTATACTTTGCTGCGAGTCTGTCACCGTTCAAAATGCTGAGATGGTATATGAAACCCAGTAAGGTTCTGGTCTGGTACCAGTCTGCTTTGCAATCAGGAAGAATGTGAGTAACTTATTAGGGTGTTTTCATTCTTGGTCTCATTCTACCAGTCAGCATTACTTGCACCTGTGCGAACACTCTGGAACACTTTGAAGCAAACCGGTGTCACTTCAGATCACTTCACTGTGCAATTGCATTGGAACACCAAGTGATCCAGGTTCACTTCGCCTCGTCTTCTCTCTTTGGTCGCAAGAACGTAAACAAGAAGAAGGTCAGGCATACACATTTGTGAGTCAAAAAATAATAAAATCGCAACATACCTCGAAAGGGACAAGCGGTAGAAAATGGATGGATGGATGGAGTACAGAATCGGACTCTGTTGATAACTTTACAAATTGTGTTTTAAGATGACATGCTAACCATAGTCGTGCTAAAAATTGTGATAGAAAAATGTGAACAATAAAAGGTGGCGAACAGACTAGTGATGAAAAAGCACTAATAATTGCAACATGGCACCATATTGGCTTTTGTTGATAACTTTAATAATTGTACTGTGAGATGACATGCTAACCGTATACATGTCGAACTATGTGAGATCTATCTCCTCTCTTACTGGTCGCAAAATGTAAACAAGAGGGCATTTATGCATACAGACTATGAAAAAGCGCTAATAATCACAACATGAGCGCTAATAATCACAACATGATGCCATATTGTTGTTTAATACGTTTAATAATTGTGCTAACCGCGTCCATGTGAGATCGATCTCTTCTCTTATTGGTTGCAAAATGTAAACAGTAAGAAGGTCAGGCATACACATTTGTGAGTAAAAAAATGACAACGAAACGAAAGGGACAAGCGGTAGAAAATGGATGGATGGAGTACAAAATCGGACTTTGTTGATAACTTTACAAATTGTGCTGTAAGATGACATGCTAACCATATTCATGCTCAAAATTGTGATAGAAAAATGTAAACAATAAAATGTGGCGAACAGACTAGTGATGAAAAAGCGCTCATAATTGCAACATGGTACCATGTTGGCCTTTGTTGATAACTTTTTAATAGTGTCGTAAGATGACATGCTAACCGCATACATGTCGAACTATGTGAGATCGATCTCTTCTCTTACTGGTCGCAAGATGTTAACAAGAGGGCATTTAGACTAGTGACGAAAAAGCGCTAATAATCACAACATGACGCCAAATTGGCCTTTGTTGAAAAGTTTAATAATTGTGCTAACCGCATACATGCTAAACCAAGTGAGATGGATCTCTTCTCTTATTGGTTGCAAAATGTAAACAGTAAGAAAGTCAGGCACAAACATTTGGGAGTAAAAAAAACGCAACATTTTGCAAAATTGGCCTTTGTCGATATTTTTAATAATTGTGCTGTAAAATGACATGCTAACCATATTCATGCTAAAAATTGTGATCAAAAAATGTAAACAAGAAAATGTGGCGAACAGACTAGTCATGAAAAAGCGCTAATAAGTGCAACATGGTACCATATTGGCCTTAGTGGATAACTTTACAAATTGTGCTGTAAGATGACATGCTAACCATAGTCATGCTAAAAAAATTGTGATACCGGTTTCTTCTCTTATTGATCAAAAATGTAATCAATAAATGTGATGAAAAAGCACTAATAATTGCAACATGGTACCATATTGGCCTTTGTTGATAACTTTTTAATAATTGTGTAAGATGACATGCTAACCATATAATATCATACAACATGTCGAACTACAGTATGTGAGATCGATCTCTTCTCTTACTGTTCGCAAAATGTAAACAAGAGGGCATTTTTGCATACAGACTTGTGACGAAAAAGCGCTAATAATCACAACGTGATGCCAAATTGGCCTTTGTTGAGAAGTTTAATAATTGTGCTAACCGCATACATGCTGTGAGATGGATCTCTTCTCTTATTGGTTGCAAAATGTAAAAAGTAAGAAAGTCAGGCACATACATTTGGGAGTAAAAAACCGCAACATTTTGCAAAATTGGCCTTTGTCGATATTTTTTATAATTGTGCTGTAAAATGACATGCTAACCATATTCATGCTAAAAATTGTGATCAAAAAATGTAAACAAGAAAATGTGGCGAACAGACTAGTGATGAAAAAGCGCTAATAAGTGCAACATGGTACCATATTGGCCTTAGTGGATAACTTTACAAATTGTGCTGTAAGATGACATGCTAACCATAGTCGTGCTAAAAAAATTGTGATACCGGTTTCTTCTCTTATTGATCAAAAATGTAATCAATAAATGTGATGAAAAAGCACTAATAATTGCAACATAGTACCGTATTGGCCTTTGTTGATAACTTTAATAATTGTGCTGTAAGATGACATGCTAACCGCATACATGTCGAACTATGTGAGATCGATCTCTTCTCTTACTGTTCGCAAAATGTAAACAAGAGAGCATTTTTGCATACAGACTTGTGACGAAAAAGCGCTAATAATCACAAAATGATGCCAAATAGGCCTTTGCTGAAAAGTTTAATAATTGTGCCAACCATGTGAGATTGATCTCTTCTTTTATTGGTTGCAAAATGTAAACAGTAAGAAAGTCAGGCACACAACTTTTGGGAGTAAAAAATACCGCAACATTTTGCAAAATTGGCCTTTGTTGATACTTTTAATAATTGCGCTATCAGATGATACGCTAACCGCGTACATGCCTACTCATGGGAGATTGATCTCTGCTTTTATTTACAAGAAGAACATTTGGCGTTGGTAAAACAAATAATCACAATGTGGAGAAAGACGATTGTTCATAACTTTAATGATGTGCTTTCACACACATAAAACTGTTAACGGTCAATGGTCAAACCTGATTGATTTGATAGTTAGATTGAGGTCACGATAATTTGGAAAAATTTGGTCCGCATCAGAATGGATTACTATGTTTACACCTGACCAAGCAAAATCCGCCAATAGAGAAAACTAACCGTTTGGTTTGCCTTAAAGGGACGTCAAAGTGAAAACACCCTAAAATGCACAAGTTACAGTAAATAGAATGTCAGCTTTGATTGTTTTTCCCCGTATCAACTCTTTTAAAAGGGCTCAACGGATCTGTTTGATATGGGAACACAGTCGAGCAGAAGGGAGACTTATCATCTTTTTAAAATTCCTTAATAGCCATAACAACCTTGTAATTGAATTAAGTCTCGATCAAGCATTCCACTCAGCCAAGGTGAACGCCTGCGTGCCATCTTTGGGCACATCTCAACCAAACAATTTTGAGCAAAGAGCTACAGTGCAAATTAGGCCTTTATACAGTACATGTATTCCTGATTCTACTGTATATGTACAGTAAATAGAAATATAGTGCTATACAACGGGCCTATAGCGCTTCTCATATGCCTTATGCAATGTCTGTGCATTGGCAATGATAACACTGTTGACATAGTGATGGTAAAGTGGCAAACACATCCAAAAAGGACACAACAATGGTGTTTTTAGGCTACTGAAAACATTTCCCAAAGATCTCGAGGCCCACGTCCAGAATGAATGTAACGTTGACTATTTCTAAAGATCTTTGATTGTTGACTATTTAATGTAGTAATTGTGATCCTGTCTTGTTTGGACCTCTGAATTGAAAACATTTTCTTATTGACCTTATTTAAAATGTTCATGTCAGCCGGTAAACACATAATTGCATTTTGTTAGTTCAAAAAAGACATACGAATTTGATCTAACGAGTTAATAAAAAAATGTTGTGCTAAACTAAAAAAATTAATTATGTGAAACAGGCTGATGTTGAAAACATTTAAAATACAATTATAGATATACTGTATACACAATTGAAATGTAAAAATATATTTTTTCCATGTTATTTTGTAAACAAATGTGTAGATTTGTGAGTTGTATGCTTTTAATCTGTTTCTTTCTTCAAATCACTTGTTTTGCTATAAACTCCACTTTCAGCACTAATGTTTACTATCTTATTGGCCCTCACAATGATTGTAAGTGTTCATTTTTCAATTCACAGCCTTAATTCCTGACAATTAAATGAGCTAAAATTCTAATAGAATAAAACGCCTACAGCTGTTTTGTTTTTTTTGCAAACATGTTTTGTCCTGCACAGAAAAAGAATGAATGTTCCTCAAATGTTTTCTCCTTACTTTTTGACTGTCGTTCCATGTGTATTTTCTGGACTGTTTATTTAAGCGCCGGGCTGCAATGTACGAGACAGGGACACATCATTAGGATTAAATGATTAAAACTGTTACATAAGATATAAAGCTGTTTTTTCTGTGAATTCCTAATGGTTCCGTTCGGATTCAGCAGAAGAGGACACATTACTTTGCATTGGAATGGCAGTATTATGTTGTAATTTAATCATTCACTTCTCCGCTAGATCCTCTTTACTGCTGAATGTATTAAAATCCGAGTTAGATAACGGCGACTTTAGATTAAAAAAAAAAAAAAAGGAAATGCATCAAACGGCCAACTTAGTGCTCATTATTGTAAGCCAGGGTATGTGAAGTTACATTAAGCTGATGTTTTCGCTTTTGCTCACTTAATGGACGCATTAAGCACATCTCATGGTTTACATATGTATATGTAGGATGTTACATTTCTATATTATAAGAGCCAATAAGGCAAGCTTTTTCCAATAAATCCAGATTTATTCATTCTTGCATTTTGATGGATTAGCATCCCACAATGTATTGTGCATACATACACTATGAACATATATACAGCACAGATCTAGGAAAGGGTATGTGTGTGTGTGTGTGTGTGTGTGTTTGTGGGCTAGAAATAGCATCAATATTATTTGGGACTTTGTTACATAAGTGACAGGTTGGACAGTCATCATACTGGACACAGGGTCGGATGAAGCAGGCGCACTACAGCTGCCAAGGGAAGGGGTGAGCTTGGAGAAGAGCACAGAGGCAAGCATGATGGGAATACTAAAGAGGGTGGATGCAGCTGTCAAATTGTACAAACTTATTTAGATTCCTAGCCTTCTCAAAAGATAGCTCATTATTGTGAGATGTTAAAGTAACAGTAGATTTATTATTGTGGTATGCAGTGGTGTACAACACATCACACTGACAGCCTTTTTTAATATTTTCCCATTAAAACAACTCCTGCACAGCCCCGAGTATGATGCACATTTGATTACATTTCCCTGACTACACTATAACAATTATTTGTTTCTTTTAAAATACTTTAACGGGAAGAAATACATGTAATTCCGTGTGTACATTTCCTGAAGGTGCACATTTTGACATCCTAAATCCTAAACCATTGTTGAGCACATACCAAAAATAACGATCGCAATATTTACCCTCTTTCTCTTTTTCACTTCCTAATTATGAATTGCAACCGTGTATACCAGGGGTCCCCAAATTTTTTGACTCGGGGGCCGCATTGGATTAAAAAAAATTGGCCGGGGGCTGGGCTGTAATATACATATACATATATATACATATACATATATATATATATACATATATATATATATATATATATATATATATATATATATATATATATATATATATATATATATATATATATATATATATATATATATATATATACACACACACACTACCGTTCAAAAGTTTGAAACAATTTTGTGGAATAGCCTTCATTTCTAAGAACAAGAATAGACTGTCGAGTTTTCTGGCCATTTTGAGCGTTTAATTAACCCCACAAATGTGATGCTCCAGAAACTCAATCTGCTCAAAGGAAGGTCAGTTTTGTAGCTTCTGTAACGAGCTAAACTGTTTTCAGATGTGTGAACATGATTGCACAAGGGTTTTCTAATCATCAATTAGCCTTCTGAGCCAATGAGCAAACACATTGTACCATTAGAACACTGGAGTGATAGTTGCTGGAAATGGGCCTCTATACACCTATGTAGATATTGCACCAAAAACCAGACATTTGCAGCTAGAATGATAAACAAATGATAAATGGGTTATACTTGTATAGCGCTTTTCTACCTTCAAGGTACTCAAAGCACTTTGACAGTATTTCCACATTCATCCATTCACACACACATTCACACACTGATGGAGGGAGCTGCCATGCAAGGCGCTACCAGCAGCCATCAGGAGCAAGGGTGAAGTGTCTTGCCCAAGGACACAACGGACGTGACTAGGATGGTAGAAGGTGGGGGTCGAACCCCAGTAACCAGCAACCCTCCGATTGCTGGCACGGCCACTCTACCAACTTCGCCACGCCGTCCCCAGAATAGTCATTTACCACATTAGCAATGTATAGAGTGTATTTCTTTAAAGTTAAGACTAGTTTAAAGTTATCTTCATTGAAAAGTACAGTGCTTTTCCTTAAAAAATAAGGACATTTCAATGTGACCCCAAACTTTTGAACGGTAGTGTGTGTATATATATATATATATATATATATATATATATATATATATATATATATATATATATATATATATATATATATATATATATATATATATATATATATATATATATATATATTCCAAGCCCAATGATTTCACGTTATCGATGGGAAAATGCATTTTTAGACAATATGATTTGCCTGAGCGGCTAGGAGACACCGAGCGGTAGAAAATGGATTAGAAAGGACAGATTTTTAAAAAAGATAATTAAAAGAAATTTAAAAAATGTATCGTAATTTTATTTTTTTTTTTTTTTTTTTTAACTTGGGACTTCCCGCGGGCCGGATTTTGGACGCTGGCGGGCCGGATTCGGCCCGCGGTCCGTAGTTTGGGGACCCCTGGTGTATGCAGTACATTCGGAAAGTCACTTTTTCCACATTTTGTTTTGTTACAGCCTTGTTCCAAAATGGAATAAAGTCATTTTCGTCCTCAAAATTCCACAAACAATACCCCATGATGACGATGTGATTTATTTATTTATTTTTATTTTTTTTAAATATGCACATTTATTAAAAATAAAAAAATCACATGTACATAAGTATTCACAGCCTTTGCTTAATACTTTGTTGATGCACATTTGGCAGAAATTACAATTACTGTGGGGGTGTTTTTCAGAGGCAGGAAAAGGGAGACTAGTCGGGATAAAGGAAAAGATGAATGCAGGGATGTACAGAGACATCCTGGATGAAAACCAGTGGTTCCCATCCTGGAGCTTGAAAGGTGCTGCAAAGAGGAATGGGCGAAACTGCCCAAAGGTTGGTGTGCCAAGCTTGTGGCATTGTATTATGTAAATGGTAAATGGGTTATACTTGTATAACGCTTTTCTACCTTCAAGGTACTCAAAGCGCTTTGATACTATTTCCACATCCACACACACATTCACACACTGATGGCGGGAGCTGCCATGCAAGGCCCTAACCACGACCCATCAGGAGCAAGGGTGAAGTGTCTTGCTCAAGGACACAACGGATGTGACGAGGTTGGTAGTAGGTGGGGATCGAACCAGGAACCCTCAGGTTGCTGGCACGGTCACTCGCCCAACTGCGCCATGCTGTCCCCCAATTTAAATTAAAACAATTTGAGGCTGTAATTGATGCCAAAAGGTGCATCAACAAAGTATTGAGCGAAGGCTGTGAATATTTATGTACATGTTTTTTTAGTTTTAATAAATTTGCCAAAAAATGTTTAAAAAAAAAACCTTTTCACATTGTCATTGTGGGGTATTGTCTGTAGAATTCTGAGGACAAAATAAATTCCATTCCATTTTGGAATAAGGTTGTAGCAACCAAATTGTGGAAAAAGTGAAGCGCTGTGAATACTTTCCGGATTCACTGCATTTTCTCGGTTGTGTTGAGTGCAGATCTTTTTGCCTTGGTTCATGGCTGAGATCAGGCACCAGCGCTTAAAAAGCTTGATCACCACTAGTGTACAGTTAATGAACATTTATTAATTGGAATGTAACGATTGAACAACATCATTAACAGATTAAAATCAATATAAATGTTTTTTTTTTTACTGTAAATGTGTTTTTCCTGTTATGCAAGAGAAAAGGGAAGTACTGAACGTTTTTGTTATGCGTGCGGTGCTGCAATAAATAATTGAATCAATGCATGCTGGTATCGAGCGAAAAAAAAGCACTTAGACTTTTAGTTCTGTTTGAGCTTCCGCTCTACTTGTGTCTGTAAACATATCATCATCATTATCATCTGCCTTGCACTACACACTCACCAGGCAAAACCTTAGATACACCTGCACTAATTGCATCCAATGTAAAAATACATAAACACACATTTCAGCATTTTTAGACAAGCATCAGTTAGCATATACATTTCAATAACACAAGTTACATGTTTTGGTTATTTGTCAGTATAAAAAAACATAGCATACTTTTTGCTCAATTTAAATTCCAAAAAATTGTTTTAATATGTACATTAAGTGCAATTGTGCTTAAGTCCATTGGGTTACGATGCACACAAGCCCCCAGTAACTGTATTCACAAACCACTCATATGTCACTTCCTGGTTCTCATCATTAATATTCCATCACTAACAATAGTTCTAGATACTTGCAGGCTTAACAAGATTTTTGGGAGCAAGAAATAAAAAACTTTTTTTCTCTTTAGTTAAAAAGACCTTTGTCTTCTTTAGACAGCAGTTGGCCTTTTTTTCAAATAATCATCCTGCATGAGTGTAAAGTGCATTTTAAAAAGGGATTAGCCCGGAATGTACAGAAATGTTTGAAAATGCCTTTGTAGTTATTAATACAAAGGCTTTAGAGAACAAAAAAGCTGCAATTACATTTTTAGTGTTAAAATTTGAGATTCCCTTATTGGAAGTTTAAATCCCAGAACTGTGTCCTCGCGCAGCTGGGTGTGTGTCCTTAATTTACTCACATCGTTCCACTTTGAGTAAATCCATGTAAGCTGCGCGAAGGAAACAGCATAAAGTCCACTTGGAGCCGCTGTAAGGCTATTATGTCACTGAGCATCCAATGCCGTTTCAATTCCTGGTTCACAAACATCGGTTCAATCCGACACTTTCTGAACGTAGTTGACTGGGAAGGTCCCACTCCTGGACGAGTCCCCTTCTATGTAACCCATCTGATGAAACAAAAGTAGAACAAATATTTCACACATTTGTAATATTTTTTTTAAGAAATTAAATGTGGATGCTGTGGGATACTAAAACGAAAGCAATTTAGATGGAAAATTCATCACAGCATATCAGCAATAGCAATTAGTTTGAAAAAAGTTGAATGTTTAGAAAATGTGTGTTTATTTGTAATAGCACAATGATGTGGCTGTTAAAATGTTGAAAACAAAACAAAACAAAAAATGTTCCTTCTTTTCTTAAAGGGGAACTGCACTTTTTTGAGACAAGTACACAATTTTTTATGCATTCTGATTCTAGCAAAAGTCGGCTAACAATGGAGGTAATGTAATTTACTCTATTCCACCTATAAAGCGCTCTAAACACATCCCAAAACCTCAATCAATGTTTTATATACATGATGTAAGTATATATGTAATCTAGTAACAGGCAAATTCATAATAACATGTAACATTTTAGTATGTTGCTTATTTCAAGCATACATATTAATTTCAACAACAACACTACTAATCATGGCAGACTTTATGAAAGACAACGCAACTACTTTGGGACAAATGATGATCCAGAACCTTATATTTTTAACCTAAATATACGGTGGATGAGCTACGAGTTCTATGTGCTGGGTAGATCCAGCAAGCAGCAGTATTGCTCAGTGCTAAACAAGAAATACAAACTACGAACACAATAAAACAATCACTTACTGCACAAAGTCTGCTCTCACTGGGATGCCAACTGATGGGATGTTCATATCTTCTTGTTTAGATGAATAATTAGTCATAATCCTCACGAAGGATAAAAAAAGGGACGTAAACGAGCGTCTTTTCATGTCTTTCTTGCCATCTCTGGGTCTAAATTGACAAACTCCTCGGTTTATAGCCACAACCCTCTATTGGGGGTTAAATCACCAAAAATGATTCCCGGGCGCGGCCACCACTGCTGCCCACCGCTGCTGCCCACTGCTCCCCTCACCTCCCAGGGGGTGATCAAGGGTGATGGGTCAAATGCAGAGAATAATTTCGCCACACCTAGTGTGTGTGTGATAATCATTGGTACCTTAACTTTAACTTTACTATTCAGGTGAGAGGCATGATTTATAATCTATAATTAACTTCTACCAACTCAGAGGCAATGCAGCAGCTCACCGGCTCAGTATATCAATAGCTGCATAAGCTAGTTACCTCTGTGATCACGACGCCGCTAAAAGTAGTTTCTCAACGTTAGCACTTATAATAACAATAACGGAAATACTTGGTTAATATCATTTCTCCCGTTAGCCACCGTGTACTTGCCATATTTTAGAAATTAGAGTGCATTAAAAAAAGAAAAACATTTGTTCTTGTCTCACATAGGGATTGTTCCTGGCAGGCATTCTTTTTTTCTTTTTTTTAAAGTGTAGTTCTCCTTCAAAGCATTCGCCAATTCATATCCAGCTAAACATTTATTAGAGTTAAAGAGCTGGTAGTTGCACTTACCCACCAGTGGGGGTCACTAGAAAGCGTTACCACAATAGTCTCATCTTTGAGAAAAGTGAGCTGCTCTGAACTGGTGGGCCTGCAGTCGACCAAAGCCTTGACCCGCTTATTGTGTTGTCTGTTGCCTGAACTCTGCACAAAGGATAAGAATAAGACAAGGGTACATATTTCAGTAGGAAATGTACAGACTTGAAGCAAAAGGGATCATTTATGGTCGTACCATGGCGTTCCTGCGGGTTCGCAGTGAAGGGGTCACGCCAGGTGAGGAAGAGGGTGTTGCCGGAGCGGGGACTGGACCGAGGCCCGCGCAGTTTCCCCCGACAATACAATACGGCTCCTCCTGGTTGCTGGTGGGAGATATCGCGGCACACTTCCCCTGGATGCTGCTTCCGTTGCTGGTCCGACGGTACGATGTGGTCTTCTCTGAACTGGGACAGGACACAGACAAGCGGTCACATGACATGACAATGATAAGACTACAAAGCAGGAGTGAACGGGCAACTTTAAGTTTTAGGCTAATGCATTAGAATGCACATTTTGCCTTCCAATAATGTATTTTTATATTTAATACAGAACAGTGACTGAATTGTACATAACGTATGTCTATACAGTGGAACTCAACAACCCCTTCTTTTTCTACCGCTTAAGTCAGTGTCCATATACACAATAGACCCCTTTTGTGAACATTAAATTTGACCCCCAAAAGGGTCCTTTCTATGAAAAATGGTCCGTTCATATCGACTTTTTTTTTTCTACACTTCATCTTTATCGCTAAACATGACAACAGAAGCAGAACTACTGTCTGGTTTTACAGCACTAAAATGTGCACACAGAGGTTCCCTGTTCAGTGCAAAGTGGCTTCAAAATAAAAGTTTTAACCTGTAAATAGAATTAAAATTGTTATCTGCTTTATTTCCCCCTTTTTTCTGTTCTAATTTAATTATTTATTTTATTTACTTACATTATTATTGCTACACTTATACATACACTTAAGTCATGGTTATTACTACTATAATTTTCAATTTTTTATGCGCTTGTATGTACACACATTTTTGTTATTCATGTCTGTTAAAAGTTTGACAGGATTTGTGTCGCCTCTGGGCTGACATGTTTACACCTGTCATTTGCATTTGCACATTATGTAAAACCAACAACTCTGTACCTCCTCCGAGGAGCCATTGAGATCACCCTGTGTGTGAATTGCCTTGTTTGTAAAAAAAATTTTTTAAATTAAATACAAATATTTGTTTAAAAAAAACAGAATGAGACCTACTCATATCTCTGTTGAAGGTCACAAGTAAATGTGCAAGAGATGGCTAGCTTTGGTTTGGTTATGCCAGCAACCGCTTATGTCAAAGGGCGCCAAAATAAGCATTTCCCCTATATAAACTTGTCTCATATTTGTAATTTGCTAGGTTGGGATGGACTACAGACATTTGGATAGTTTTGTATAAGCCCTAAAAACTCTGCCTAGCAACAAGAAAAAAAGGGAAATCCAGTGATCTGTGGTTGCCCGGTTTGCTAGACTGGTCAAGTTTTAGTTCCATTGTAAATTTACGTTAAGATTTATAATGAATCAATATTGAATCGGATTTGTATGTTGTGGTAATTATTATAACCGTCAAATTTAGAGGCGAAATTGAAAACAAAAAAACAAAACTGCACAGTATTGGGTTCCCTCAGTCAAGTGTTCCACTCTGACAGTACTGTAACTCATACTGTAGAAACCAAGTCACATCAAACGCATCATTTGGAACAGAGTTGCTAAGAAACAACAACAATGGAGGGGAATGACACTCCTGTATTTACGTCTCAACAGATTTTATCTAAGAGGAGACTGAGGGCAGCTGGAAAACAGATCCCTGCGGCAATGTGGAGATGGTGGAGTGTCCATTTTTAGTCTCTTACCTGACAGGTCCGATGTGGTTCTGGGAGGATGTGGTAGCAGTTTGTGAAGTGGAGCCAGTGAAGGCTTGCCCCTCCCCACTGAATCTGTGAACCCTAAACACACTCCCCTTGTGTGGTTTTCCAGCACCTGGGCTTTGACTTTCTACACTGGGAGACGTAGGGCTCTGTCTGGCCTGCGTCTGTGGAATGGGGGTGTTGACGGTCGGGTTGGAGCTGCGTCTTGGTGCAGGGACGTTGACCTCTTGTGTTGTGACCGAGAGCTGAGGGTCGGAGCGACCTAAGTGAGAAAATCAGAAGTCAATTACTCACGATATTAGGTAGACCTGTCCCATTTATTCTGCATCAGCATTTTTGCATTTACAGTAAAGTTCAAGTTAAAAGTTGAAGTACCACTGATAGTCACACAATAGGTGTGATGAAATTACTCTCTGCATTTGATCCATCCCCTTGTTCCATCCCCTGGGAGGTGAGGGGAGCAGTGAGCAGCAGCGGTGGCCACGCTCGGGAATCATTTTGGTGATTTAACACCCAATTCCAACCCTTGATGCTGGGTGCCAAGCAGGGAGGCAATGGGTGCTCACAACCTACTGATGTCAGGGCGGACACTCTAACCACAAGGCCACTGAGCAGGTAATAATTCTTGTTTACCTTTTGGGGTGGATTTAGCAGGCAGCGGCGGTGGTGGCATGGATGTTCCAGAAGGGGCGCTGTTGGCTGGTGGGTTTCTGTACAGGAAGTCTAGGTTCTCATAGGTCTGACAAGGTCTGCTGCCTGGATTGCCACCAGCACCACTAATCATACTCCAGCGGGATCCAAAGCCTCCGTTTGAGGACACGGGAGAACGTGTTTTTGGTAATGGGCTTACCTAGAATAACAGACAGCAACTCTTATTTATTGTATCCATTCATTCCAGATGTGTAAATACACGGTGAGATGTTTACCCTGTCATCCAGGTCGTCCTCGCTGTCATAGATCTCCTGAGCTTGAGTGTCCCACATGAACTCTACGTGAATCTGAGAGTTAAACTTCCCACTGTGAGCCAGCTCTAACTGCAAACACAAGGAGCACAAAACTTTTTTTCTGGTTGGGTGTTTTTTTCATACAACAGCTACGAATTTTAAACGTTGCTTTAAAAACTCAAAAGATGCATTAATGAGTTATTTCAAGAAAACAGGTCAGACATATGTTGTTAATAGAATCTAACTAAGGACAATAATCTCAACTAATCACTAACCTGATTCTTATTCATACATGATTATTCAATTCCAATCCACTTTATTTATATAGCACATTTCAAAAAACAATAAAAGTTGCACAAAGTGCTGCACAGGAGTTAAAAAACAGAATAAAACTAAGGAGAGTCAATTGTATAAAACATTTAACTATAAAGAGAATAATACATAAAATACGTAGAAGAAAATAAAATAGACTAAAATCACACAACTTTCATGCTGGTTTAAAAGCCAAGGAGTAAAAATATGTTTTAAGACATGATTTTAAGCTCATTAAAAAGGGAGCCGTCCGATTAAGGCATTATTTATCACCTATCCTTTAGAGTACTTATTTTTTTATTTATATTATTGTAAAATGTATCTACCAACTTTATTAACTTTACCATAACACATCTGTATCATTTTTTTTAACCAAAAATTGTTAAACTGGTACATTTTAAAAGCACAAAGTAAACAAACTATTAGTAATTGCTGAGACACAGAGAAGGGGTCGGATTAAATAAGCTCTGCTTCTTCCTACTCCTTTTTAGAGACATGTTGAATAGTTTACTGTCAAAATACGTAATCAAAATTTTTGAATAACTATATGATTACATTACAGCGTGCACAGTGGATTTTATTTATTTGGATCTAGCAGACACAAATAGGTTTGGTGCTACCTATTTGCCCTCCCTCAAAAAAACATTATAACGTACCTGTTCTGCCAGAGAATAAGAACACGTAGCAAGAGGGATCAGGGTTGCCAGTTTAGCAGCTGTGCCGCTATATTTAGCGAGTAATCAGACCCCTCTAAACCAAGGGTTCTTCAACTTTTCGACCTCGGGGCCCAACTCTTCCACTACAAAAGGGCCCAGGGTCCACTCAAATATAAACACTGAATTAGTAATCGTACTCTTGATTTTATTTTTATACAATAATTATATCTAACCTACTTACAGTTTAAGAGGGTTAACATTGTCAAATGATATGAAGGCATGGGTCAATCACAAAGGCGTAGGTCAGGCTGATTACGAAAATAAATAAATAATCCAATATACCGCAAAAAAGGGACTCAAAAGCGGATGGAAAATAAATATACATACAATTACACAGTGCTCGAAGAAAAAAAATCAAACTAAATCAATAAATGATAGGGATGTAACGGTATTATAAATACAGCGGTATTTCGGTATCAAAATCATCACAATAATTCTGTGACGACATGTGACTGTATCAAATGAAAACTTGGTAAGTGTGGTATTTTTCTGGGACTTATGAATTGGCCGGTCTGGAAGTAAACTACATCTCCCAAAATTCCTTTGCGTAGAGGGATTGTGCGAGGTCCGTTAGCAGGAGGTCGTAAAAGGGAGAGAAAGAATAGTTGTTTTCGGATATTTCCTGAAGCTTTCATTCAAATCTATTCATAACTATGAGGTATGTTGCTAACAGACAGACAAACCAACCCTTGCCTACTGGTCACCAAACACAGCAGAGTGCATAAAATATGGCCGCAAAATTATACTTTGACAAAATAAAGCATGTTTAATTGTAAGTTTATGAGCTGGAGTATGGTATGAACTATATATAACTATTAGAGATGTCCGATAATATCGGATAAATGCTTTAAAATGTAATATCGGAAATTATCGGTATCGGTTTCAAAAATTAAAATTTATGACTTTTTAAAACGCCGCGGTACGGAGTGGTACATGGACGTAGGGTGAAGTACAGAGCAGTTGCGTCTCCCAGTCATACTTGCCAACCCTCCCGATTTTCCCGGGAGACTCCCGAATTTCAGTGCCCCTCCCGAAAATCTCCCGGGGCAACCATTCTCCCGATTTCCAGCCAGACAAGAATATTGGAGGCGTGCCGGCCCAGTCACATAATATCTACGGCTTTTCACACACACAAGTGAATGCAACGCATACTTGGTCAACCGCCATACAGGTCACACTGAGGGTGACCGTATAAACAACTTTAACACTGTTACAAATATGCGCCACACTGTGAACCCACACCAAACAAGAATGACAAACACATTTCGGGAGAACATCCGCACCGTAACACAACATAAACACAACAGAACAAATACCCAGAACTCCTTGCAGCACTAACTCTTCCGGGACGCTACAATATACACCACCCCCCGCTAACCTCCCCCCACCTCAACCCCGCCCACCTCAACCTCCTCATGCTCTCTCAGGGAGAGCATGCCCCAAATTCCAAGCTGCTGTTTTGAGGCATGTTAAAAAAAATAATGCACTTTGTGACTTCAATAATAAATATGGCAGTGCCATGTTGGCACTTTTTTCCATAACTTGAGTTGATTTATTTTGGAAAACCTTGTTACATTGTTTATTGCATCCAGCGGGGCATCACAACAAAATTAGGCATAATATTGTGTTAATTCCACGACTGTATATATCGGTATCGGTTGATATCGGAATCGGTAATTAAGAGTTGGACAATATCGGAATATCGGCAACAAAGCCATTATCGGACATCTCTAATAACTACTGTATATATTATTACGGTTCATTTTGTCAGAAAAACTAACGTCAAAACGAGCAAATGCATACAATTTTTTTAACCCAATGCGCGCCCCACCCCCCCAGTCAAAAAGTTTGTGGACCCCTGTTCTAGACAATCTTCTTTACAGGTGACAAAACTCGTGAAGAGCCCTTTTTTAGAGTGACAAACGATATTCCTAAGAAGCGCCAAATGCTTTTGTGGTCCACATGCGTCTCCGTCTTGTTTGTTTAGTGTTGTGAAAAAAGGTAATTTGTAGTTCTAAACTTATTTGTTTTGCTTTTCATGTTTTCTGTTCACTTTTTGCAAATACACAATTGGCAGTTATGCAAATTTTACAATTACTTCATTCCCCCGTACCAGCCACCACCCACCCTGCTATAAATAGACAGCAGCCCTGAGGTACACATTATATTGTTTATACAGCTCAAATAAATGTTTGTATTTTTGGAGGCAAACATGCTGTTGTCATTCAAAGTAACAATCCAGAACTACATAGTTTGTTTTAAGCAAACTCACCAGTTCAACACATTGTGTGTGTTGCAGCCTTCTGGCCATATCAAGAGCTGTCTCTCCTGCAGAGTTCACTGGAAGGAAAGCATTAAAAAAACACGTTTAACACATTTAATGTTTTATGTAGAAACAGAATAACCAAATAAAAAGTACCGATGTGAAGAGTGGCCTTGGCTTTAAGCAGCAACTTGAGGGATTCAGGCTTGTGGTAAAGGACGCCATAATGCAAAGCTGTGTTGCCTTCTGCTGTTCTCTTCTCCAGACAGTTGCTGTGGCATCAAAAAAGGAATGTTAATCAGCTTTGAGAGAACTGAACAAGACATAAATCATCAAATGATGGCTAACAGCCTGAATGTTGATGGTCTGACCTGTTCTGGCACAGGAAGTCCACGATAGCCAGAGAGCTTCTTTCTTCAAGGCGCACGGCCAGATGGAGAGCTGTTTCTTTGGCAGCCTACAAGTGACAAAAACATTGATTGACTTTTTGTTGTAATTTTACCCCCGAGACAACCCAGCTACACAACCGTGGGGTTGTGAATGGGCCAAGGAGAAAAGCCATAACATTTTGGTTAAGATCCAGATAAAGTGTGGATGGATTCATTCATTGTCACTTTTTGCTGTTACAGTCTATTTGCTTTGGGGCCAAGTGGGGGAAGTGACCCTCAAGTTGCCATGGAAAAAAGCTATTCACCGCTCTTCACTTTTTCCACATTTTGTTATGTTACAGCCTTATTCCAAAACGGAATAAGTTAATTTTTGTTCTTAAAATTCTACTCACAATACCCCATACTGAAAAAGCTTCTTCTTTTATTTATTTTTTTTAAGACTTTTTTGCAAATTTATGAAAAAAAAAAAAGAAGGAAGGAAGAAATTTGAAAATTGCTCAATACTTTGTTGATGCACCTTTGGCAGCAATTACAGCTTCAAATCTTTTGAATACGATGCCACAAGCTTGGTAAACCTATCTTTGGGCAGTTTCACCCATTTCTCTATGCCCATTCCTCTTTGACCAATTCTTCTTTGCCCATTCCTCTTCACGGAACCTCTCAAGCTCCATCAGGTTGGATGGGAAGCGTCAGCCATTTTCAGATCTTTACAGAGACGCTCAATCGGATTCAGGTCTGGCTGGGTCACTCAAGGACATTTACAGAGTTGTCCTGAAGCCATTTCTTTGATATCTTGGCAGTGTGCTTAGGGTCGCTGTCCTGCTGAAAGATGAACCGTCGCCCCAGTCTGAGTTCAAGAGCACTCTGGAGCAAGTTTATCCAGGATTTCTCTGTGCATTTCTGCATTCATCTTTCCCTCTATCCTGACTAGTCGCCCAGTTCCTGCCGCTGAAAAACATCCCAAAGTATGATGCTGCCACCACCATGCTTCAATGTAGGGATGGAATTGGCTTGGTGATGAGCAGTGCCTGGTTTCCACCAAACATGAGGCCTGGCATTTACACCAAAGAGTTCAATATTTGTCTCATTAGACCAGAGAATTTTGTTTCTCATGGTCTGAGAGTCTTTCAGGTGCACTTTGGCAAACTTTTACGAAGGTACGGTTTCCGTCTGAAGACTCTACCAAACAGGCCTGATTGGTGGATTGTTGCAGAGATGGTTGTCCTTCTGGAAGGTTTTCCTCTCTCCACAGAGGACTCCAGTAGCTTTGACAGAGTGACCATCGGGTTCTTGGTCACCTCCCTGACTAGGCCTTCTTCCCTGATCACTCGGTTTAGACGGCCTGCCAGCTATAAGAAGAGTCCTGGTGGTTCCAAACTTCTCCCATTTATGGATGATGGAGGCCACTGTGTTCATTGGGACCTTCAAGGCAGCAGATATTTTTCCGTACCCTTCCCCAGATTAGTTTCTCCAGACATAACATATCTTGACAGTTTACAAACAATTCTTTCGACTTCATTCTTGTTTTGTGCTCCGCCAAGCACTGTTAAGTGTGGGACCTTATATATAGACAGGTTTCCAAATAATGCCCAACCAACTGAATTTACCACAGGTGGACACTAATTAAGCTATTGGAACATCTTGAGGATGATCAATTAAAACAGGATGCCCCTTATTTACATTTAATTTCTTAGTTTTTTATTTTTAATAAATTGGCTTAAAAAAAAATGTTATCATATTGTCATTATTGGGTATTTGGAGGACAAAAATACATGTATTTCATTTTTGAATAAGGCTGTAACATAAAAAAATTTGGAAAAAGTGAACCACCGTGAATACTTTCCAGATGTACTATATGCAGCATTTTTCAGCCACATTACTGCTACCTACAGGACTGGAGTGGAGCAGCATCACCAAGAACATCATTATCTTTTATTTGAACAAATCAGGTAGTCATTTGTAGGATTGTGGTCTGCAAGAAAGCAAATGATTTTAACTTATACATATGCATGAAAGAAATGGTAGAATAATGTTGCTTTCCAGTCATACTTTGTGAAGTTCTTTTGTTTCGAAAGCAAGACGATGTTCGACGCCTGGGATCTAAGATCTATCAGTCTAATATTAGAGGACGCCAACTTTCCAAAGTATTTTACATAGTATATCCCGACTTCTTATGGCTTCTCGTACGTAACGACGTAATTACGTACGTACGTAACACATGCACGCTTTAGGTGTTGTTAGCTAATAATAGCAATTTGGATAGCAAGTGTTAGCTGTGATTGAATGTATATTCTATCATAACAACATGACTGCAAATTGTTTGATGCTACTCTTGGACTGCTTTTGTATATGTGCACACGCTCCCTGCGCGTACGTGTTGACGAGACCGGGCGAGTGACCACCGTAAACACTAATTAATTATATTCCGGTAAAATGTTTTAAGCTCTGTAATTGTGAAAAATAAAGAGAATTTGTCAAACAAATGAGCCTGTTAAACAACTAATGGTAAAATAAGCTAGCCGGTGGTGTTCTTGTCATATTTTTTGCTTTGAAAAATGTTACTGTCAGGAAGTTGCAAACAGGCCCTTTAAGACAATAATTTTGAACATAATTCAACATTAGATAGTAAATTGGCACAAGTTGCATTTTAGAGCGCTACCAGTCAAAACATGATGTATTTTGGTTTGTTTGATCACATTCAATCAGTTCTTCTCAAATAGTGGGGCGGGATCCCCCTAGGGGAGCATGGCGTGATCCCAGGGAACATTTTTTAATCAGTATCATGCTTCAAACACTGCTTTGAAAAGCTGTGCATTACAAAACATGCTCGGTGTAATCGTTAACCCTAAATTCCTCATTTTGATAAAAAGAAAACTCTGCATTATTTGTTTTATACATTTTTGTTTTGTAGGATAACATGTTTTATGTTGTGCTCTGAATTAATATTGCTGATACATTTCAATGTATTATCTATTGAGTTTATTTAAATGTATTTTTCAGTTTTAAATGGTTCATGTCATTTAAAAAAATATTCAAAGTTTAAATAAGGAATTGTTTTCTTTTTTTATTTCAGGCAAATTGGTGCACTTTATATATTTTCTGTTACAGACTAAAAAATGTCAATATGTTTGTTGTAAATTTTTCTATTTTGTTGTATTTAATGTTAAGCAAGATACAATGTTATGCAGAGGTGTACTTATAATTTTACAGACAAAGGATATTATTTGTAATCACGGCAGAGAGTAGGGGGGGCGCAACATTTTTTTTTTTATCCTGGGGTGGGGCGTAACAGAAAATAATTGAGAAACACTGCGTTAAATGATCAAAAATCCATGAAAGTAGCTGGGGTTCAAAGGTCACATCAGGGCATGACCTCAATTAGTGACTGCTTCCAACTGTCATCTGCAACACGTCTGAGTCACTGCAATAAAAAACAGTGCAGGGCGTGCAGCTAATGTCACGAGATTCTTGTGCAATATCTTTTGTTTTCTATTAACTTTAATAAAACTGCAAAGATTAAGCTGGCAAGGAGATTAAAGGAAAAGCAATACGGAACCATGCATGCATATTTTAACTAGCTAGTCGAACTTATCCTCAAGAGATGTGAGCTCCTTCAACCGAAAAGCTGAAATAACAAACGGGATCCAAGCACTACAAACAAAGCACACGTCAGACACACTGGTTATGTTACACTGAGCAGAGAGTGAATAGCTAGCAGCAGGGGACAATTAGATGAAACACAAGACGACGAGGCTTCAGGCAAAATGGCGGAGTCGTTTACCCTGGACCGCTTTTAAATTAAAACTGATACAAATGTGTCATATTAACAGTTCATTTATGACAGCTGTGTTTTGGAAAGTGGGATCGACCCCAAATATCGATAGCATCGATTCAGAGGATAGTATCAGTATGATAGCGTGATGAGATCGATATTCTTCCACTCTTTTCTAGGTTTATTTTCACTATGTGTATGATTTAGTTATGTTAATCATTTTGTTACATTGTTGATATTCATTCAGATGCATCTCTGTTTTTGTTAGTTTGTGAGCTGAAACACAAATTGGTTTTCAGTAAACGGTGACATCATAGCAAGAACAGCTGCTAAACATTGTGGCAATGATGTTGCATGCTGCTCAGAGCCACTAGGGGGCATATTTTCCATTGTATTTAATTAACTAATGTTGCTCACATGCTATCATATGCTGCGATGAGCTGTAATAAACAGTGCCGTCACCTCTACATCAGTTATCGAAAGTGGTTTGGTAAGGTCTGCTCCCTCGGCAAAAAGCTGCAGAATAGAAGTCAGGTCTCGACTCTTCACGGCATCACAGAGCTGTCCCGGTTCCGGCGTGTCTCTTCGCAGGACGTAACGACGTTCGGCATACTTTGCAATAATGTACTCTTTTCTGGCATTCCTGGTGGTCACACAAAAAATATATACATTTTTAAACATATAAACATTTGTATAGGTGGCTTGCTAATTGTAAAAACACCAGACTCACATGTCACTCTGGGGCAAAGGTTTGACAGCATCACTCGGAAGCCCCGCCTCCATTATGTCGTTGAATCTTGTGTTCCCGATGCTCACTGCCAACTGTCGCGTAAAATGCTTATATTACTTATTTAGTGACATAATGGTGTGTTTTATGGGCTAAAACAGTTTATTTCATTGGTACCAGTAACTCAGAGGTGCTCAGCAGGTCCAGGGTTAAGGACTGGATTCTGGAGTAGTGAACACCAAGTTCTCTGTGGATGCCCGAGCACTCAATACAAGTCAAGATGCCGAGATTGGTTGATAACCATGTTGGATCTATGATATAAATAGAAAAATACAGGTAAACTCTCTAAAAAGACGAATAGACACACATAGTAACTGTAGTATTAACAGTAGAAGTAATTCAAACTGAAACCTATGTGTCTGAACATGTTGGATTTTCCATTGGGAACACCAAAACAACCAATCTTAGTGATATGATACCTAAGGGGTGGTGGTTGACACACTGCTGTAAACACATTGTTTAATTAATGATCAAAACTTGAGCAAGTGTACCTAATGTTGTGGCCGGTTAGTGTAAATAGCCGTCAAATGGCCAATCTTGATCAGATCCATATTAAATTTGGCGTGACACGCCAGCTTCTGACCATGCATACACATGGCAAATTTGGGTCAAATAGTGAAATATTTGTGGGAGTTTGGCTCAAACAGGTGCGGCGAGTTGTTCCTAATGATGTGGCCAGTTTAAATTGCTGGTAAATCTGCAATATGGATCAGATCTAGATTAAACCTGGTGTAACACTCCAGCTTCTGACTATGAATAAACAAGGCAAATTTAGCTCACATGGGATAAGATTTGTGGACGCTTTGCCCCTGCAAGTGCGGGGAGTTGTACCTAATGTTGTGGCTAGTCGGTATGTGTTGCTGTCAAATGGGCAATCTGGATCGGAACCCGATTAAATTTGGTGTGACACGCCAGCTTCTGACCATACATACACCTGGCAAATTTGGCTCAAATAGGTAAAGATTTGTGATGTGGCCTGTTGGTGTAAATTGCAGTAAAATGTGCAATGTGGATCAGATCTGTCTTAAACTTGATTTGACACTTCAGATTAAGCACACAAAATGGCAGATTTGGTTAAAATACAACAAAAATGTGTTCAAGTTATGAATGATTCCAAAGATGATACAAGTCAAACTGTTCTAGGAGGGCGTCAGATAAACAAACCCACGCCATTGGAAACTCCTTGGCAGACTATGAAATAAATCTTGTGACCTGGGGCGCCGCAGTCAGCGCAGGCCTCGTTGCCCGGCATGTGGCGGAGCTCTGCGATGATGGCTCTGGAAAGTTCCTGCAGGCAGCTGTCCTGGAGGTGGAGCTGGTCTCCTCCCAGTGCTGTGTTCAGGGCCTCTTCCTTGCTGTTCTGCAGCACCGACACCCAGCTGAGGATCAAACATGTTTATTATTAATAGCACAGTGCACTCAGGCTGAACCTTAGCTGTATACAGCTAATTTTGTCATTTCTGGTACAGTGCTGGCACTTTTGCTGAAGCCCCAACAGCTGACCAAAAACGGCCATTGTTTTCTTCAATTTGTGCAAATTTCTATTTAGATAGTTCCGCGTTCGTATGATACATCATACCTTATCTAAAAGAGCTTGTGTGGTCATTTTGTTGTGTATCTTAAAGGCCTACTGAAACCCACTACTACCGACCACGCAGTCTGATAGTTTATATATCAATGATGAAATCTTAACATTGCAACACATGCCAATGCAGCCGGGTTAGATTACTAAAGTGCAATTTTAAATTTTGCGCAAAATATCCTGCTGAAAACGTTTCGGTACGATGACGCCTGCGCGTGACGTCACGGATTGTAGAGGACATTTTGGGACAGCATTGTGGCCAGCTATTAAGTCGTCTGTTTTCATCGCAAAATTCCACAGTATTCTGGACATCTGTGTTGGTGAATCTTTTGCAATTTGTTCAATGAACAATGGAGACAGCAAAGAAGAAATCTGTAGGTGGGAAGCGGTGTATTTCGGCCGGCTGCAGCAACACAAACACGTAGCCGGTGTTTCATTGTTTACATTCCCGAAAGATAACAGTCAAGCTTTACCATTGGCCTGTGGAGAACTGGGACAACAGAGAGTCTTACCAGGAGGACTTTGAGTTGGATACGCAGACGCGGTACCGTGAGTACGCAACCAGAATGTTGCCATAAGCATTTTTTTAAATTTGTATGTGTAACGCAGTACGCAGCTGCGGCTTCCAAACATTTGATCGCTTGCCCGTACGTGCGTGCCGCTATGTGCATGTCACGTACGTAACTTTGGGGAAATATATGTGCTGTATGAACTTTGGCGAGGTGAACGGTACTTTGGGCTGTGGGATTGAGTGTGTTGTGCGGGTGTTTGATTTGTATTGGCGGGTTGTATGGACGGGAGGGGGGAGGTGTTTGTTATGCGGGATTAATTTGTGGCATACGGTGGCAGAGGGGTTAGTGCGTCTGCCTCACAATACGAAGGTCCTGAGTAGTTGTGAGTTCAATCTCGGCCTCGGGATCTTTCTGTGTGGAGTTTGCATGTTCTCTCCGTGACTGCGTGGGTTCCCTCCGGGTACTCCGGCTTCCTCCCACCTCCAAAGACATGCACCTGGGGATAGGCTGATTGGCAACACTAAATTGGCCCTAGTGTGTGGATGTGAGTGTGAATGTTGTCTGTCTATCTGTGTTGGCCCTGCGATGAGGTGGCGACTTGTCCAGGGTGTACCCCGCCTTCCGCCCGATTGTAGCTGAGATAGGCTCCAGCGCCCCCCGCGACCCCGAAGGGAATAAGCGGTAGAAAATGGATGGATGGATAAATGTAAGCCTGGTTGTGTTGTGGCTAATAGAGTATATATATGTCTTGTGTTTATTTACTGTTTTAGTCAATCCCAGCTGAATATCAGGTCCCACCCGCCTCTCACAGCATCTTCCCTATCTGAATCGCTTCCACTGCCCTCTAGTCCTTCACTCTCACTTTCCTCATCCACGAATCTTTCATCCTCGCTCAAATTAATGGGGAAATCGTCGCTTTCTCTGTCCGAATCGCTCTCGCTGCCGGTGGCCATGATTGTAAACAATGTGCAGATGTGAGGAGCTCCACAACCGGTGACGTCACGCGCATATCGTCTGCTACTTCCGGTACAGGCAAGGCTTTTTTATCAGCGACCAAAAGTTGCAAACTTTATCGTTCTCTACTAAATCCTTTCAGCAAAAATATGGCAATATCGCAAAATGATCAAGTATGACACATAGAATGGACCTGCTATCCCCGTTTAACTAAGAAAATCGCATTTCAGTAGGCCTTTAATCATAATGCACACATTTTTCTTTAGGTAGCGAACACTCTAAAAATTATTCTGAAGCTAACTTTGCACTCAACAGGAAGTCGCACTGTGCACGCTTTAGTTGCATGGCTTGGCAACAAACGAGGAAGTTGACAATACTAAAACACACGCCGAAATAAACAGACATTTTTCAGAGAAATTACCGCTTTGAGTCTGAAATACTATGTCGACATCGGCTTAAACGAGCACTTTTTAGTAATAAGAATGCGGTGGACAAGTACTAAATGAGCTGGTCAACACAGATGGGTTGTCTAAAGAAGCTGGACCAATTTAAGCGGTTTCCACTGTACTTCTTTTGTACAAATAGTTAGTTTCCAAACATCCTCCAGGGAGTCAGCCACATCAAACCCATAATGCACTGTTCTTTATTCCCACATCAACACACAAAGCTTCCTTGCACATTAGTGAGGTAGTGGGAATTTCCACCCATCTGGTCTAAAGTGATCCTTCGAATAAGACTCTGTGTTTTGTTTCCTGTAGAGTGTCCTCCTTGTTGCATAAACAACTTTAGGACATTTGATTAGGTACACCACAAACAATCAGCCTTCTTTTAGGACCTCGTTAAAGTGTGCTGGTGCATTTCAGTTTTACTCTACTACATTATTGTGCCACATACATAACTCTTTTTAATACACATCTAAGCTGCAAATTAACAGAGCATGACAAGCAGTGACTAGCAGCATAGTAAACAGATGAGATAAGGAGACAAATGAATGCACAATTCATTCTTACATCACACATTCCTGTTCGTCCTCTGTCTGGAAATGGTATGTCCGATTATCTGTGGAGTAGGAGCATTGGTAGTGATAAAGAGTTTGATTTAAATAAAGTTCAAATAAAAGAAGAGAACAATGAATGTAGGTTGGTTAAACAGACAAAGTGGAGATAAAGTGTGACCATAAATGAAAGTGAAAGCAGCACACGATTGTTTTACTACTTCTATCTCATTATATTAGAAAGTATTGTGGAAAAAAACATACTAGTAAAATAATTAAATCATAAATTTGAGCAAATAATGAAACAAATAAAAACATCAAACAATGACCTATTATTATGGGGTACAAAAAGGTAGATACATTTAAAACATGTTATAATGAAAATGCTAAACAAAAAAAAAAGTGCAATGGTGAGAAGCATGTTCTATTCTTTTTTTTTTCATTATACCAGCCAAACTGAAATACAAAACATGTTATAATAAAAATTAAATATGGTAAAAATGCAAAACCAAAAAACAAAAAAATAAAAAAAAATTGCATAATGATGAGAAGCATGTTTTATTCTATTTTGTCATTGTGCCAGCCAAACTGAAATAAATACAAATTAAAAAAAACTGGGAATTAATCAAAATGACAAATTGTGTGGTATAATTACTACAGTATATGTGTACATCTCTGGTAATGGGTACATTCGCACCCACCTGCAAAAATGTACTTATATTAGAAAGTATTGTGGAAAAAAACATACTAGTAAAATAATTAAATCATAAATTTGAGCAAATAATAAAACAAATAAAAACATCAAACAATGACCTATTATTATGGGGTACAAAAAGGTAGATACATTTAAAACATGTTATAATGAAAATGCTAAACAAAAAAAAAAGTGCAATGGTGAGAAGCATGTTCTATTCTTTTTTTTTTCATTATACCAGCCAAACTGAAATACAAAACATGTTATAATAAAAATTAAATATGGTAAAAATGCAAAACCAAAAAACAAATAAATAAAAAAAATTGCATAATGATGAGAAGCATGTTTTATTCTATTTTGTCATTGTGCCAGCCAAACTGAAATAAATACAAATAAAAAAAAACTGGGAATTAATCAAAATGACAAATTGTGTGGTATAATTACTACAGTATATGTGTACATCTCTGGTAATGGGTACATTCGCACCCACCTGCAAAAATGTACTTCAAAATGTAACAATCAAAATAAATATGACTTGTTTTTGTTTACTAGGGCCTGCATATATAATATGCATTAGTTTGACCATTTAAAATCAACGATAATAAAAAGGAGATGCTTGGAAATAGCATAAAAATGCCCCAAAAACTTGGAAAAACGCGATTCATAGCGTTAATTTTTGGTGTAACCATCATGAGCGTTCTGTTCAGGTATATTTCTTTTATATTTTGATAAATCATCATAAATAGGTATTGATCAATCTTTAAGCTGTGTGTATTTGATTTCAGTTTGCTTTTGACATCTTATTTAGAATTGTAGTTGAAACTTTTACAACCTTGTGTTGCGCTCATGATGGCGTAACCAAACTAGATTATTTTGAATATTTACTCCCTTTTTTACATTTAGTATATTTAAATATACAGTGTTTTATGCTATTTTCTTTTTGGAACATGTACTATACATATAATACAATAAAGTCCCATATAAAATGATGTTTCTAGCAATACTTTAATTTTGCCTTTGAAAGTAACACTCCAATGTCCATTAGTGGAGCTGTAGACATAACGTAAAGACATTTGAAACAGCACAACAAATTGTTAATTTAATTGATTAAATAGTGACATATAAACCCAAAATAATTGTGTGGAAAGTATTTTTTTCTATTTCGTTAACAAGAATGTATTCATTTAAATACTTTTTTTATTTATCTAATGACCTTTTGTTTTATGACAATGCAGCGCACCATTCATTTTGAATAACTAACATTTTAAATAATTAGTTAATCTGATTTATATTTATTGAATTATGACAAAATATTAGTTTTAATAATTTTAAATATTTTTATACAAGCATTATATCTAAATCAAGAATGTCAGGCGTTTGCAGGACGTTTGGGTTAAGCATCAAAGGTCGAACTCACGAGTAACCAGGTCAAAGGCTCTACGGTCCTCTGGAGTTGGTCGCACCTGACAGGTCAGGAGGTTCAACTTGGCCGGTGGTCGGTTGATCTGAACACACACACACACATTTGGAGTAAGTTTTGTGAGATTATATTGCAAAACATTTATGTTTGAAAATGGAAGGGTTATTAAATGAAGAGAAGACAGTTGGTCAGGTTTACTGGTACTCACCGTGCTGTGAGATATTGTCAAACATCCGAATTTGACTCCACATTTCCTTTTCTGCCACACCTTTCTAATCCTGCAGGAGAAAAAGAGGTTACTGGAGGTCACGTCCACACTCAAGAAACATTTGCAGGCTTTCAAAGCAGCTGTATTGTCTTTATGCATGCAAATATGATAGAATATGAATAAAGGATAATAATCCAGTGTAAACCACGGGTGTCCAAAATGTAGCCCAAGGACCATTTGTGGCCCATGGGTTGTTTTTTTAAATTGGAGGATTAA
Source organism: Entelurus aequoreus (assembly GCF_033978785.1). Classification (NCBI taxonomy): domain Eukaryota; kingdom Metazoa; phylum Chordata; class Actinopteri; order Syngnathiformes; family Syngnathidae; genus Entelurus; species Entelurus aequoreus. The sequence continues at coordinate 18,806,680 of NC_084733.1, forward strand.
AAGTAGGTAAAAACTTACCAGAAACTGAATAAGACTACGTTCACACTGCAGGGTCAGATGTCCAATTCGGATTTTGTTGTCAAATCCAATCTTTTATGTGGCCGTTCACATTACAAAAAAATGTGATTTCTAATGTGAATGCAACCTGACCCGCATGCGGACATGACGTCGCACACACTGCAGTGTATTTGGAAGTAAACACGGTACTCTAGTCTGCCTCAGAACTGGTGCATTTGTGGCAATTTCAAGGATTTTTTGCAATCGAAGTCAACATTTCTGAACTGAATTATTGTGTGTAGAAGATTAATAAGGAAGACTACAAGTATTTTGGCTCTAACAGTTTAACGGGATATTTTTGCGGGCGAGCAGTCGGAGACAAGAGTGGCAAATTTGAATTGTGAGTTCCTAAAACACTATTTTCACCTGTTTTCTGCTCCATTGTCAATTATTTATTTTGTAACCATCTATTTTGGCGGAGCCTATCGCTTTTTGATGACGTTCTGGTCAGATGAATGCGACCGGAACGCGGGAGCGTTCACATTGAAGACGTATCGCATATATATCTGATTTATTTCCACAAAAGAAAGAGGCCTGGTTGGATATGAAAAATTTGGAATGCACTGTTCACATGGACAAGAATAAATCCGATACAAAAAAATTGGAGTTGACCAGCAGTGCAAAAGGCCTAAAATATAGCAAAAAGACATAACGAGAAAGAGATATTAAATGTTGATGATTTCCTTTCTGTTTGTGGCCCCCGTGTAAAAGGTTTCACACTTCTAATGCAAACAAAGAGAGAAAAATGCTTTGAGTTTAACTTTAGCACATTTCTCATCCATCCATTTTCTACCGCTTATTCCCTTCGGGGTCGCGGGGGCGCTGTAGCCTATCTCAGCTACAATCGGGCAGAAGGCGGGGGCACATTTCTCAATCAAGCAATTTAACTATTTATTCCGTCAGATAGCTACCTTTTATTAAAGATGTTTTAAGACCTTTAAAATGTAAAAGTATTTTCAAAATACTGCCTGTTATATCTGGTGTGTGTGAGAAAATTATGACATGGGTCCACTCAACAAGCCATGTTACCAAAAAGTTAGGAGGGGCCCTGTTTGAATTTTAATGTCAGGGTAATGGAAAACAGCTGGACGGGTTGCAAAGTTTGAGACCCCTCGTTTTCTTTCCTTTCCCTCCCCCATCACCACCACCACAAACTCTGCCCCTTTGGTTCCATGCATTACGTGATGTGACAGCCATTCAACTTGATATTCACGTTTGTTTAGAATCAGACATGAAGATGATAAGGTGCTGATACGAACCCGTCACTCTTTTTGAGCAGAAAACCCGACTTTTCAGTGCCGTACTGCTTGTTGCCCTGTGGCTGGTGGATGCTGTAGCCGTTACCAGAGTTTTTCCTGTTGAGGTATTCCTGCGACATAGTAATAGATGGTTCAACAAGGGAATGTCAAAATTCCCACACACTCATAAACGCAACAGTCCGAGACTGATGGACGCGCTCTCTCTCTCCAGAGACATGTCATAAATTTATTTGATTGGTTATGGTTTGTTTGCGACATGCTTAATAAGAATTAAGGAACATCACATGATCGCAATCACACCATATAAAAAAAGGCTTCATTCTGCAAATATAACAACGTTGTTCTTTCACGATTACTTTATCTTTGTAAAATTATGATTTATATCCAATAAGGTATTTCTCTTGTATAATATTAACCTTTTTATTCTTGTAAAATTACACCTTTGTTTTCGTAACATAATGGTTGTTTTTTCAAGACTTTTCAAGACCAAAATTGTAATATCCTTCCTGTAAAATCACACATTTTCGTTTTGTCAAATTGTGGCTTTTTTCTAGGAAGATCACAGTTTAAACAAAAACTTAACTCTTTTAGGAATAACATGTAATTTTTGCAGTATTACGACTTTTACCGAGAAGATATGATTTTTTTCTCATAAAATTTAAAATGTATACTCATAAATGGTAAATGGGTTATACTTGCTTTTCCAACTTCAAGGTACTCAAGCACTTTGACACTATTTCCGCATTCACAAACACATTCACACACTGATGGCGGGAGCTGCCATGCAAGGCCCTAACCACGACCCATCAGGAGCAAGGGTGAAATGTCTTGCTCAAGGACACAACAAACGTGCCAGGGAACCAGAAAGCCTCAGGTTGCTGGCACGTCTTCTCCACCAACCGAGCCACACAGTTCTCATAATATAGTGTGATATAGCTATCCAAATTGCTATTATTAGCTAACACCTAAAGCTAATGTCCGGGCATGTGTTACATACGTACGTAATAACGTCATTATGTAGAAGAAGCCGTGAGAAGGCGAGATATACTACATAAAATACATTGGAAAGATGACGCCCTCTAGGCATCTGTGTACATATTGCAAACAGCTCCTTTAAGTCGAGTAAAATTTAGGGACACTATTTATTTTTCAAGCCGATACAGACAACTTCCTATTTCTTAAAGGGGAACGGCACTTTTAAAAAACGTTGTCTATTTTCACAATCATTATGAAAGACATGTCGACGGATTGGATTTTTTTTTTTTTTTTTTAAAGGAGGTCCTCTATTCTGCCCATAGAACCTAATAAAAAAACGTACAAAAACTGCCAACAATACTCCATTTATATTTCGTGATTTGAATATTAAAGTATTAGGGATATTGTTAATATAATTACTAACGCAGACGATCTATTTAGATCATCATCGAGTGGTCTGCAGTTTCCTCGCTTCCCTGCTCTTTGGAAGTTTATTGTAGCTCATAAATCATGCCTGTGGGGCTGAGGACATATTTCGAGAAGTTGGTACACTTTGACATCCAATATAGACCCAGGAATGGCGATAACGACATCTTAACACCCTTGGTTACCCCCGATCCCCTCGTTTCTTTGCGAGGATTATGATTATGATCTAAATGGAAATATATGAACGTCCTAGCAGGCTAGCAGATTTATTATGTTTGTTGGCTCTTATGAAGAGAGTAATCAGTGGTGAAGAAAAAAATAAATGATCAAAATACATAAATATTAAATGTTATTATGAATGTGACCGTTACTACATTGCATAAATACTTACAGTGTGTATACAAAACCTTCATGGAGGTGTTTGGATGTTTTAAGGGCTTCATAGGCAGAATAGAGCAGCTCCTATAAGCTCCTTTGTAAGCAGACTTTTGATCAAATGTATTATTAATTCAAATGCATTTAAAAAAACATCCACCGTCATGTCATTCATAATGATTGTGAACATAAGCAAATTTACAAAAAAAAAGTGCAGGTCCCCTTTCAGACTGATATTGATAACCGATAACGTTATATCTATTAATTTAATAAGTTAAGATTGCAGTTTTTGCGCATCTCTCTAAACAGATGGCTTTAGAGCAGCTTCTTTACCAGCGCTAGTGTATTTTTAGAATTTCAAAACATTGTCATAGTGATGCTGGCGTTTCATGGGTCTGATAAAGTGTTGTGTTTTTGTCCTATCCTTACAGAATGTTTGGAGAACATCCATCCATCCATCCATTTCCTACCGCTTATGCCCTTCGGGGTTGCGGGGGGCGCTGGAGCCTATCTCAGCTGCATTCGGGCGGAAGGCGGGTACACCCTGGACAAGTCGCCACCTCATCACAGGGCCAACACGGATAGAACATTTGGTGAATAATACCATGCAAACAGTCTTCCTCTTTACCAGTGAAAAAGTCCCACACAATCGACGCCATGTTTGTTTACACTGAGCAACGGGGATGTTTACAATAAATCAAGTAAAGGAGCGCTTGATTTGCTCATCTTCACCTACCTACAGCACAGTATGTATAATCTCGCCTCGTTGGGGGATTTTACATTTTATTTTGGATAAATTATATTTTAAAATTATCAGATTTATCGTTTTGACATAATTTATCACATCTGATATTTACCCAGCACCTACCCTTTTTTTGTCACAAGAGCAAAAAAAAAGTTTCTTCTTGTACGACTTTATTCTCGTAAAGTTGCAACATTTTTTCCTCAAACGATACTTTTTCAAACTGCTCTATATGAGGTCGTCACGTTTGTAATGACTTGCCTCTTTGCCGTCCACCTGCAGCAGCAAACGAAGAGAATCCCTCAGCTGTGTAAGCTTTTTGACGTCTTCGTCCTGGTCTAATCGCACCTACAACACAAACCCAACAGCACCACAACAAATAAATCTATTAGGGACAGCATATTTATAACATGGATGATTACAACAAGCCAGCAATTCAACAGTAAAATTTATGTGTGTATATAGGGATGGGTACCGTTCACATTTGAACCTTTATGGTACCAATTCCCGACGTTATCAATTCCCATCTTACTCAACAGTACCATTTTTCCATACTTTTGTGTGTGTTAATATTGTTTTTGATAAAGACTCTGAAATATTTTTTTTATTGCAACATACAGTATAAAAACAAGCTGCTGCCCAGTTGTTATATAGTGTTTAACTATCACATTTATGAATCCAATTTGCAAGTATGACATTAAGTTGCAAATACAGTTGCAAGTCTAAGACATTAAATGGCTAGTGTATAGTTTATGGTGTTTTGCTTTGTTTTTTGTTGCGCCCTAAAAAGTGTTTATTGATGGGTTGCCATTTTTCTTCTTTGTGGCTTAATTCACATGATGGTCAAGCAGCTTTGGCGTAGCATTAAAACAAGTGAGAGTGAGTGTAAAGTTTGAGCGGAAAATGCCATATTGCTGTTCTGTTCTTGGGTGTTCCAGTCAATCAAATAGAGCGATAGGAAAGCGCTTTCATAGAGTCCAGAAAGAAGTGGTTCATAAAGGTAATTAAGTCAGGGAAAAAACAAGTGTGTCCAAGGAGATGGCTCTTAAAAATATAACTTTCATCATCTTCTAGAATACAATCAGACCGCTTGTGTCTGCAGCAATCACTTTGTAAAATGTTTGTTTGAAAATGTTTTCGATATTAGTAGTGTTTGATAGCAGAACTAAACATAAACAAAGGACAAGAGATCACATTAGTTTGTGTTTTATTGTGGTTGCTGTGCCTAAATATAACTAGGAGACCTGGTTGTTCGAATGCACTTAAGTCATGTTAAGTCCTAGTAATAAACATTGTGGTTATTGTTCCAATGCACTGTATTTTTGTTGTCGATTTTCATAACAGAAACTAAATGCTTATTGTTGTTGTGCAGGAAAGACAAGTGCTTTATTCGACACGAATGACCACATTAAAGCGTCTTTGGTGATGTTTGTTAGCATCAAGAAAATATCCTTAATAGTATTAATAAACTAGATGAATAAATCTCCCGTAGGCTCAACAGCATATACTGAATCTTGATATCGCTAGTAAACATTGCTGAACAACAGGGACATTTATAGCAAAATAATGAGACAAAATATGAACTTCACACCATAAAAACAACTGCAGACATGAATTGTAGATGACCGACTAATATTTGTAGCAGGAAATCAACAAAAAACACACTTTACACTTTTTCTCATTAGTGTCACGATCACAGCAGCACGGCACTCTTTATGTCAATCAAATACAGTACTTTCAACTTGTCTTTCACCTATCAATATTTAACTTGTGGACCCCTTCATGTAAAGACATGATGCGCCTTCAATCTTTTCTTCTTGAAATCCAATTGTGAGGGTCAAATGAAGTGAGGTCGTAGCAAACAGTAACATATTGGTAATGATGAATGGTTTAAATCTTTCCAAAAAAAATGTCTTAAGAGTGTATGAATCCATATTAAATATTTTGTTATGATTGCTTATATAATTGCCTCTAAACCTGACAATATACGCCCACATTTGCACTAATGCAGGTAAATAAACAGTAGCCCAACGGGAGTCTACACCTTTGCCCGAAACCCGAAATGCCTCTGGTTCAAGTGATTGCAACCCACCAATACAGTAAGTTTTGTACTTATTACGCACCAGCTGTGATTATAACGTGCATCTGAGTTGGAGTTTTCATTAACAAATTTGGAGGTGTTGAAATCGCCATGTAAAATTGCTAATGCTAATCAGTAGCATGTCAACAGCAAAGTCAATTAGCATCAAGCTAGCGCATTTTTGGAAAAGTGGAGCCTTACTTTACTTGCGTTGGAGCGTTTTCTTAGTCAATTTCTTTGCTGGCATTGAAAATTGCAACATTACCTAGAGGCAGTTTGGCTGAGTTCGCTCTCAGTGCTGCCGGAGTGATCGCCAAGTGCCGAAGTGCAAAAATGCCATCCGAGTCGCTCGGACCAGCGGGATTCAGTTGGTGCAAAAAAGTACCATATTCGCTACCCACTCTTACGTGTGTATTGATCCTAATCTTTATAATCCTGTTTTTAAGGTTATTTCCTTAGTGTTGCTATTCAAAGGCCACAAAATATGCCAAGCAACTAGTGCAGACCTGGGCATTCTGCGGCCCGCAGGCCGCATCCGGCCCTTTGTACGTCCCTGTCCGGCCCGCGTGAGGCCAATTATAAATTACAAAATAAATTTTAAAAAGTATCTATTTCGAGTGTGCAATACAACGGTGCTGCTTTTGTTTTGAAAAGCGTTATTTGTATTACTTCCGTGTGGACGTATGCTCGTGCGCGCAGCGGCAATCACAAATTACAAAATACATTTAAAAAAACATCTTTGTCGTGCGTGCAATACAACTGTGCTGCTTTTATTTTGAAAAGTGTTATATGGGCGTATGTCCTGTAAGGGAAAGCGCACAGCGACAAGTGATGCCCGGTTATCCCCGAGACGCTAAAAAGAGAAAAGTTGATGACGAATGGAGTGTTTTCAACAAGACATGGACTGCCAAGTAAAGGTAAAGCCGTGTGCTTAATTTGTGGTACACAGGTTGCTGTGTTTAAAGAATATAGTGTAACGACCTGCTGAAGTAGATGTTGTCTTCTTGAGTTGCGTAAATGAGGAGTGAGGAGACGTGCGTGTGGAAGGAACGAGATATGTTGAGCTGTGTTAGTATAGCTTGCGCAATAAAAGTTTAAAAAGAGCGTCAGACTTGGTGTGCACTTCTTCTGGACGCTACAATTGGTGTCAGAAGTAAAACTTTGCGCATACTGCACTGTTTGTGTGCTACGTCATCGGGAGGTACGTGCCACGTGAGGAGCTCGCCGCAAAGCGAGAGAGAGAGAGAGAGAGAGAGAGACAGAGACAGAGACAGAGACAGAGACAGAGAGAGAGAGAGAGAGAGAGAGAGACAGAGAGAGACAGAGAGAGAGAGAGAGAGAGAGAGAGAGAGAGAGAGAGAGACAGACAGCGTTTACAGGTGCAGCCACGCTGCTTGCCACGGGGGGAATTCCGCCCTCAATGAAGACTCCCAGGTTTGATGGCAAGACTCCCAGGTTTGATGGCAAGGCGAACTGGGAGGCATTTCATCCCACTTCTGACATCAATTGTAGCGTCCAGAAGAAGTGCACACCAAGTATGATGCTCTTTTTAAACTTTTATTGAGCATGCTATACTAACACAGCTCAACTTATCTTGTTCTTTCCAAAAGGAAAACCAATCCTCACTCCTCATTTCCGCAACAGCAACGCTTCCTCTTTCTTCGCCAATCACCTTACAGGCGTGCTACGTTCACAACAAAGAGGATGCAGGATAAAGTGACAGAAATTGAAATTTTTGCATTGTATTACACATCAGGAAGTGTTGTGTAAGAAAGTGTTAAAAATAAAACCATCAAAAGCCATCTGCTTTTGTATAAAGATAAGTTAGGTTAAATGAAAATATTATTATTATTATTATCTATCTTACGGTATATCAAAAATAATTTGAGCAAAATTTAATTGAAATATTGTCGGTGTGGCCCTCCAGCAGTGCTCGGGTTGCTCATGCGGCCCCCGGTAAAAATTAATTGCCCACCCCTGAACTAGTGTAATGCTAAAAAAAGTGTTTGGTGCTCCATTGATTCTTTCATAATAAAAACGCCACTGAATGATTGCATCAGGAACCACATCTTGAGTTGTTTCCTAAAAAGCGAGGGGGAGGAGGTTATCTTAGTAGTTAAGAGCTTTGCGTCACGGTCCCCAGTAATGCAGACCAGACTGAGAAGCGGGGTGTGTCGCGCCCACACTGAACACGCTTGTTTCTCAAATTGCGAGCAACAGTAGCGTGACTCATGCGGTGTCCGACACGAGTCCGTTCAACGGAAACACCTCAGCCGTTTTCCCTATGAAGGATGGCGCGCACTGATATGACTTGTTGACGAGTCTTAACGAAGACGTGCAACGCCTGTGCCAAACCAGAAAAACATGTAGCCTCTAAACCGTTTCTGCTCCATCCATTCATCCATCCACCTCGCCAGGACAGGTTTGAGCAGAGCGGGACACGTTGAAGTATGAAGCATTAGAGATGCTTTCATTTTCAACAAACAGGAGAAGTATTTACTCCATTAGCCATTGTGGTTCCTTTGGTCGGTTGGTTTGGAAAACAAACAGTTGAAAGTTTCTGTGTGAGGCTCTACAAACCCCTTTAGGAACCGAATTTGGTAAATGATCATGATGTTGTGTTTCAAAATGTGTATTTTCTTTCTCTTATTATTAGCATGATTTTAGTGTGCTTAATAGCAGCAGCATCACACAAAGGTTTGTCCTGAAAATCCTCGCAAATAATTTTTTCTCTGATTGTCTGTTTTATGCGAGATTTAGGAGGAAGAGAAAGTGAGAGCAGAAAAAAATACTAAGAGAATTGGCCTACACGGATATTGATACGATACCAGCACAAATCAAACATATTTGGACTATTTTGTAGTATGGAATGTTAGGAAATGCTTTATAAGGGAAATTTACTCAAATAACTACGGTAGGTATGAAAAACTAACCTATTGGAATGGAAATTGTACAATTCTACACAATAATTAAGTTTTTTACTTGAATGATGGGAGCACGTTTATTACTGAATACTTTCTAACACGCTTCTGCCTTGAAGACTTAATATTTGTAAGTAATATGCAACTGTAATTATTTGATACTTCACAAATGACTTTTAGACTGCAGTGTTGTTTGTCTGCTATCGCATGCTTAGCTGTTGTATAACTGCATGCTTCTAGTAGCCTATAGCCTGTGGTGTTTACCTTTTGTAAATGCCATCCATCCATCCATTTTCTAATGACTCCACTAAAATAAAATAAAAAACAAACATGTGTGCTTATTGGAGGACATTTAGATGTTAACTGGCTGTCGAGTTTTGCACAATAAACACATTGCAGAACTGTTTGTATTGGAGCGCCTACATCAGAGATTTTAGATCTAAGCCCATACTTAATTTTTTGCTGATATCGGACCGATATTCGATATCAATATAGGATCGGGACACCCCCCACTTTTTATACCTGATAGAATGACTGAACAATTTTAAGTACCGGTAATCATGAGGGGTTAATTGTGTTAAAAAAATTATTTAGATGAATAATGATTAATTCGCATTATACCACTAACACTGACAGCCCTGAATGTACAAAACCCAAAACCAGTGAAGTTGGCACTTTGTGTAATTCGTAAATAAAAACACAATACAATGACTTGCAAATCCTTTTCAACTTATATTCAATTGAATAGACTGCAAAGACAAGATAATGTTCGAACTGATCTTTTTTTTTTTGCAAATAATTAACTTAGAATTTGAACACGTTGCAAAAAAGGTTGGCACAGGGGCATTTTTACCACTGTGTTACATGGCCTTTCCTTTTAACAACACTCAGTAAATGTTTGGGAACTAAGGAGACCAATTTTTGAAGCTTTTCAGGTAGAATTATTTCCCATTCTTGCTTGATGTGTAGCTTAAGTTGTTCAACAGTCCGGGGTCTCCGTTGTGGTATTTTAAGATTCATAATGCACCACACATTTTCAATGGGAGACAGGTCTGGACTACAGGCAGGCCAGTCTAGTACACGCACTCTTTTACTACGAAGCCACGCTGTTGTAACACGTGGCTTGGTATTGTCTTGCTCAAATAATGATAACGTTGTTTGGATGGCAACATATGTTGCTACAAAACCTGTATGTACCTTTCAGCATCAATGGTGCCTTCACAGATGTGTAAGTTACCCATGCCTTGGGCACTAATACACCCCCATACCATCACAGATGCTGGCTTTTGAACTTTCCATCTATAACAATCCGTATAGTTATTTTCCTCTTTGAACTGGAGGACACAACGTCCACAGTTTCCAAAAACAATTTGAAATGTGGACTCGTCAGACCACAGAACACTTTTCCACTTTGCTTCAGTCGATCTTAGATGAGTTGTTAATAAATGGCTTTCGCTTTGCATAGTAGAATTTTAACTAGCACTTACAGATGTAGCAACCGACTGTAGTTACTGACACTGGTTTTCTGAAGTGTTCCTGAGCCCACGTGGTGATATTCTTTACACACTGATGTCGCTTTTTGATGCAGTACTGCCTGAGGGATCGAAGGTCCGTAATATAATCAGTGCAGTGATTTCTCCAGATTCGCTGAACCTTTTGATGATATTAGAGACCTTAGATGGTGAAATCCCTAAATTCCTGGCAATAGCTCGTTGAGAAAAGTTGTTCTTAAACTGTTCGACAATTTTCTCACGCATTTGTTCACAAAGTGGTGACCCTCGCCCCATCCTTGTTTGTGAATGACAGAGCATTTTATGGAAGCTGCTTTAATACCCAAGCATGGCACCCACCTGTTCCCAATTAGCCTGTTCACCTGTGGGATGTTCCAAAAAAGTGTTTGATGAGCATTCCTCAACTTTTTCAGTCTTTTTTGCCACTTGTGCCAGCTTTTTTGAAACATGTTGCAGGCATCAAATTCCAAATGAGCTAACATTTGCAAAAAATACCAAAGTTTTCCAGTGCGAACGTTAAGTATCTTGTCTTTGCAGTCTATTCAATTGAATATAGGTTGAAAATGATTTGCAAATCATTGTATTCTGTTTTTATTTACGATTTACACGTCGTGCAAATTTCACAGGTTTTTGGTTTTGTAATATAATCTTTGAAACGTGTCCAAAGGTGTGGTGAATATAAAAACATGCACAAAGCAACTGTTTGTTACCGTGTGAACAGACGAGGCAAGCTTCTCCACAAAGGGAGCGAGATTCTCTGCAGCTTTTAGCCCGTCCTGAAAGAAGCTGAGGGCAGGAGGAGGAAGAGAGAGGGGGGGGGGGGTGAAGAGTGAATCACGGTGTCACTTCATTCCAAACAACATCACATGCTGGAACAGCTCACTTAAAAAAAAACATACGGGTATGGTTCCAGTTGGCATGGTTAGCTGTGCAAGAAATGCCACTTTCCCATGCCAAAAGAAACATTCATTTGACACTCAGAAAAGAAATGGAAAGTGCTAAGGCAAAACACAAAAAGGTTTACACGGACCTCAGCTGGGCCTGGAAGAACTTGATGAGGCTCTGGATGAGATCTGGGCCTTGACGGACCTTCAACTCTTGGATCTTTAAAAGGTACTGAGAACATGGAAACAAAATACAACAAACTAAATATGTTAAATCATATATACCCCCACATGTGGCACATGTAGACACAGGAGCATTTGGTTGTAGAACACTACAATATACTGTGTATATATACACAGTATATTGTTCTCCCCGTGACTGCGGGGCTTCCCTCCGGGTAGTCCGGCTTCCTCCCACCTCCAAAGACAGGCACCTGGGGATAGGTTGATTGGCAACACTAAATTGGTCCTAGTGTGTGAATGTGAGTGTGAATGTTGTCTGTCTATTTGTGTTGGCCCTGCGATGAGGTGGCAACTTGTCCAGGGTGTACCCCGAATGCAGCTGAGATAGGCTCCAGCACCCCCCGAGACCCCAAAAGGGACAAGCGGTAGAAAAGGGATGGACACTACAATACATCCCACTGGGAATGTTCCTATCATTTAAATCAAGGGTGTCCACACTTTTTCTAACAAGGGTCAGGCACTAAAAAAGCAAAAAGATGCTAAAACCAATCCAATGCAAATATATTAAGAAATATAAAAGGTAACAAATTATTGTTTGTATCCTAACATAACATATATCAGCTGAGTGTTTAGTTATGCATTGTGCAACAACTCCCTCAAATTCTGAGTCATAAAACAAGCTTTTTTGAATCAATGACTCCAACTTTTTGACAATCGTGCAGGACGCAGCCAACTGGAACCCCGCCTCAACATCTTCTTCCCATTAAACTGATCATGAGGGATTACAGTATGCGGTCACAGTTGGAAGTCTTTCGAAGGAAGACCACCCATATGGGCTAGCTCAGTTATGTGCAAGGTGTGCATTAGCGCAGCGTTTGGTCTCACCTCGCACATCTGCAGCTGAAAGGTCCTCCTCTCCCTTTCCATGTCCTCGCCTCCGTCTGATCCCTCTGTCCTGATCAGCTGCCTGTTTTTCTCCTTGCGCTCCTTTTCCAGCTTTGCTCTAAATATTTGTATTGGCATTAATTTAATCATTGGAGATACTAAACAATAAAGTTAAATGTTAAGGAAATGAGGTTAGAGGTTTGATTACATTTTTAGGTCATACTCCTTCCAACTCCTCTCCATCTGTTTCTTCAGCTCCTGAGGAAACACATTAAAAAAGCACAACATTAATTAAAACACAGGGGTGCAAGGTCAGACCCAAGCAGTATTTTCCAATATAGTTTTATATTTTTTCGCTGGAAACAGTTTCATTTGTTGTATTTGTTAGCTAAAATTGGGCAAATTCTGTATGTAGTGGCTTTCTGTGCAGATTCATATTGCATTGCACACTATCATCATCACCAAGCCTGGAGTGGAATAGTATTGAGTACATCTTGCAAATGTTAAAATGTACAACATTAAAAGGGGAACTGCACTTTCTTTGGAGTTTTGCCTATCATTCACAATCATTATGAGACAAGAACAGGATTCTTTAGGATTTTAAAGATGACAAAAAAACGCTTGCAAAATGCAGCTAATGGGAGTCACAATTGCAGTCTTCAAAGCACTCTAAAACAACTTCAAAACCCTCCGTCAACGTTTTATATACACACTGCAGGTTTATATATAATATAATAACATACACGTTTATAAAAATATATAATATGGTCAATATTTACCATATTTTGGTCATTTTAAGTTTGGTTGATATCAGCACTTTAGTCATCAACAATTATATCATCTGAGAAATGGACATTGAAACAGTGTAGGTCTGACTTGGTAGGATATGTACAGCGAGCAGTGAACATAGTGAGCTCAGAAAGCATAAGAACAAGTATATACATTTGATTATTTACATTTGATTAATTACAATCCGGGGAGGTGGGATGTGGTGGGGGGAGGGTGTTTGTTAGTCTAGTGTTGTAGTTGCCTGGAGGTGTTCTTTTAGTACGGTTTTGAAGGAGGGAAGAGATGCACTTTCTTTTACACCTGTTGGGAGTGCATTCCATATTGATGTGGCATAGAAGGAGAATGAGTTAAGACCTTTGATAGATCGGAATCTGGGTTTAACGTAGTTTGTGGAGCTCCCTCTGGTGTTGTGGTTATGGCGGTCATTTACATTATGGAAGTAGTTTGACAAGTACTTCGGTATCAGGGAGGTGTAACGAATTTGACAAAATGTAACAAATCTAGACTAGGCTCAGTGCAAGTTGTTTTACTCTGTCCTCCACCCTGAGCCAGCCCACTTTGAGCCAGGTGAAACGTTGGAGCAGACGGAAGTTATAGTTACAGTTTTACGCTAGCCGCTAAGCTAGGAAAGTAAAATCTCTACCGATTACAACAACTTTAGCAACAAATGTTAGCTAACATTACGCAAAAACTACATACAAGGTACAGATTCATGATGTAATACACACAACAGGATTTGAATACAATATTAGTAATATAATTTTCAACAACAAGCATGAAAAGAGCAAAAAATAGTTTATCGTTTCGTCTTCGGTTTTTCCTATGTACTGTTTTACCCTAGCCGCTAAGATAGGAAAGAAATAGCTCTGACCATTACAGCGACTTTAGCTTCCTAGCTTAGCAATAAACATTAGATCAAATTATGCAAAATCTCCTGAAAATAATTTTGATACAGATTCATGTGATACACACTTTTGCCACCTAGAGGACTTGAGTGGAATTCTATTGATCCCATCTCGCAACTGTTCAAATTTACGACATAAAAAAATTCAACAATTACAAGTTACAAAAGAGCTTGTTCTTTATTATTTGCCTTTTCTTACGTGCAGTTTTACGCTAACCCCAAGCTCGGAAAGAAAAAAACCCTGCCTTTTATAGCGACTTTAGCATCTTATCTTAGCTAAATCAGACAATAACCAAATTCATAGAATTCAAATTTTGAAAAAATCTATACGTTTCTGAAATCGCACAAAACTTTAGCATTTGATCCAGTGATCCGTGAATGACTTCACGCGAGACCTCAGTTTAGTGAGCATCAAAAGGATTCATTCACGCGTTTGGCTTTTTTGGGGCCTTTTCGTGCCACTCGTTCTTCAGTGTTTACATAGAGTACATGTCATCATTGACTTGTTTGACAATTTGAAACATTTCAAAATGTTACTTAAACCGTTCCCAATACAGACAGCTAATAGAGGTAGTATAATGGCCATAGCTCGACTCTGGAACTTTTTCCATGACTTTCCATTGGATTTAATTTCAACTGACTTGCGTCTAAGTAATCAACAAATGTAAATATTAAGTTAGAAGTACAAGAAAATCTCCAATCTGACATTATTTTCCGGTTTTACACAGTGTCATTCAGGTTGTGCTTTAACCACCAACTAGTGCGCAATCTGGCTTAACCGGCTTCTCACAACACAAAAGCATTGATGCACAGCTTTGAAATGTGCTGTGTTTTAATACAGCACCTTAATACAGCACAAAGACAGTAGCTGACACATGCATTAGCTCACTATTGCTCGTCTGACGCCATGGTGACTCAAACAGTCAAACAGAACGCAGGATGTATTTGCGTGGAACAATGTTTGCTTTATTTGTTCATTCATCTGTATAAACACTCATATCTCATCCACTGTATAAATAATAGGCTCTGATGGGGGGAATTACAGTCTAGCAGATGTTTTATTATTATAAGAGGCATCGCTTTAAGACAATTAATCTACATAAACAAACCTTTTTTGATGGTTTAATTGAATTTTTTTTTTTTCTAAATTATTACCTTAACTTAGAAGGTTATGATATTTTATATCAGTTTTGTTTGTGTGTAAAATCCTGTCTACAATTGTTATGCTACAGGGAGCAGACATTTTCCTATAAATGTAAAATTTTAATTAGAAGTTCAGATAATTACAACATGAATAATTTTGGTACAAATACGCAAAATCGCTTGTCACGTAAAGTGTTTTACATATATATATATACATATTTTATTCTATATAATAATACTGATACCACAACTACAATATAAGACCACATTACTACTACTACAAATAAAAATGGCATTATTAACATTACTATTATTCTTATGGTGTAACTCCACACACTGAAAATTTATGAATTTGTATTTATTTTCTTATCCAAAGTGTGTATTTGGCAGCTTACCATCCAATTAAAAAAAATATATATATATATTAAAAAACATCTCACAGAGCATCATTTCAAGTTGCATTTTGTTTTCAATACTTTTAGGTAATAAAATCCTGGATAATCCTGTCCACTGAGCAATTTTTTTAAGTAAGAAATGTTTAATGTTTGTGCTTGTTATATGCTGTAGTTGTTTTAAATAAGAGCTTTCACAGGTGTCTGCAATCAACTCTTCACTCACCAGTCTGCTGTCGCGCAGCTCTAATTTCAGCACATTTTCCAAAGGGAACGCCATGATGTTGTTGAGGTTCTGCACCTGGAACAAGCCAGAGCACAGGGAAGTAGTTGAGGTTTCAAACTTTGTGCGTCTGAGTGAGTGTGTGCGCGTGTGGTGAAGTGTAAACTGAACCGAGGTTCATCCGAGGTCACACTCATAAGGAAAAAAAGCACAAAATAAGTAATAATGCAGTGCCTTAGACCAGTGGTCCCTAACCTTTTTGTAGCTGCGGACCGGTCAACGCTTGAAAAATTTGGGGGGGTGAAATTAAAAAAAAAAAATATATATATATATATATATTTTTATTTTTATTTTTTTCATAAATAAATAAATAAATAAATACTCAGTCCTGTTACTCTCAAAAATTACCCCCCTCTGAAAATTGTTTTAATATTCCACAAGCCACATTGTCAACAGGAAGTTGCATCATTCAGGACCTATGTTGGTCATAGGAAGGACAGTGACACAGTCCTGTTATTTACCTTTTTTAAATGTTGTTTATTTTTAAAAAAATAAAAAATTAAATCACTAATGTACAGTACTTTTTAATTATCTGCTAAAAATTGTTACTTTCAGTTCTGTTACACAAATGAGTCATCCATTGCATAGGAAGGGACCTTGTACAAAACGTCGGCCACTACCCATTCTGAGCAGTTTAAATGTAAATTATCAGATGTAAAAGGTAAAAAAGACAGAAATGTAATTTTTATTTAGAGACCTAAAGAGACCTTTAAGAGACCTAAACCAATTAAATGGCACCGATCCCCCTTCATTCCCCTGTGAGGCGATGATTGACACACATTAGGACCAGAGAAAGTGTGTGTGCTCATGAGTGTGTGTGTGAGTAGTTGAATCACTCATGAAAGTCTGGTCTTAATTATCACCGCCATAGAAACTATCAATTTGAGGCATTCCTGAAGGTTTTGCAAGCGTGCATTTGCCCACACACACTCTATTGAAGTAAACACAAATTAATGAATATGTTAATTGTGCAGGCTATGGTGTCCTACTACCTGTAGCTCTAATAAAAACACAGTTTTTTTTTACAGAAATGTCAACGTAACCTCGACTGGCTTCAAATTAAAGTCCTCCCTCCTGTGTATGGTTTGAATTGTCTACCCTTCTCCACTTTCCTCACCAGATTCTTGAGGAGGGCCGTGACCTCTCTGGTGAACACGGCCAGGTTGAGGAAGCCTGTGGAGACCTCGTTGTTGTCCTGGCTTTGGTGGCTGTTCCCCAAGTTCTCCAGCACCTCGATGTACTGCTCATTGGCTTCCACATGGGCTGGAAGAGAGCATGTGGGATAGATTAGTTGTGCCGCTGCCAAACACAATCCAGTTTATAAAGACTTAAAAGGTCACTCTTCAGTATTTCGTCAATTAAAGTGAGTGCTAAAGTGGTACAATTAAGAGTTCAAACAACAATTCAAATGTCAGCAAAACCTTGTGAGCATGTAAAACAGGGATTCTCAAACTATGGTACATGAACCACTAGTGGTGCATGGGCTCCATTTAGTGGTACGCCAAAGAATCCCTTGATTAAAGTACAATGTGTTATTTTCCTATAATAAAACTGTTCAAATTGTATGTAATGTTACAGTCTCATACATACTTGTTAAATAAAACCTCTGCCTTGTTTTTAATGAAAGTTAGGCCAACTATTCTACTGTATTTTAATGTTGGTCTTTATGGTAGTACTTGGAGAGCCAAGTTTTTTCTGAGGTGGTCCTTGGTGAAAAAGTTTGAGAACCACAGATCTCAAGAATTAACTCCCCTAGTGTGTTTGGCTTGTTGTTGTTTTTTTGAGGACACTACCACAGAAGGGTACCAATGATGGCAAGGAAGAAATACTGTATGTGATAACCATAGATATGGAAATGTAATTAGTTTAGTTTATTTTTTCGGGCAGTGGTCAACAAACAGTTTTACATTCATAAATTGACACTTTTACAGTCCGAAAGGGTTTTGGCTGAAGTTGAGCACTTATTTCGCCTAACCCTAAAAACTAAAAGATGTAGTAAAACCAGAAGACATCAGGCTCTGATCTTGAGCTTCATAGAATGTGAAATTTCCTTTACACAACATATTACAATCAAAACCTTGTACATAACATAACACTGTTCAAATTAGGGCTGGGCGATATATCGAATATACTCGATATATCGCGGGTTTGTCTCTGTGCGATATACAAAAATGACTATATCGTGATATTCAAGTACACGTTCTCACGCAATTGCTTTTAGCTGCGGGCATTACACTACAGGCGTTTCTCACTCTCTCGTCTCTCCTTCTCACAGAAACATAAAACAAGCGCACCTTCTTACATACGTCAGTGTTTCCCACACATTCATTTATTTGTGGCGGCCCGCCACGAAAGAATTACGTCCGCCACAAATAAAAATAAAAAAATAATTTTTTTTTTTTTTTTTGTCCTGTCCAGCTTCTCAGGCAAATCATATAGTTGATGTAGATGCCCATATAGGCTGTTCAGATTTACTTTACAAAAGAGAAGTGTAGGATACTTCTCTTGTTGCCTTATTTGTATTTGACCACTACTGTTTTCTGTTTATTTGTTACTGACTGTGGCATGACACCTCTGCCTCTGTTTCACTTTATGTTGCTGGTAAATAATATGGTTGTAGTAGTAGGCTAAAGTTAAATTATTTAGTTCGCACTAATTAAAGGGGCAGAGCTTTAAGAGACATTTTAGCTTTTATATTTTATAAGATATATTTTTTGTAAGAACCACAATTAATAAATATATTTCAGTGAATAACTTATTGTTCAAATCTGTATATAAATATGTACATAAAGTTTTGTAATTATATTGTAAAATGGATGGATGCATGGATGGATGGACGTTTAAAACAAAACTGTTATTATCAATTAGTAAGTATACATTTTTTGAGCCTTTTTAGAGGAAATCATATCATTGTAGTAAATTATGCAAATTACTCGATGATGTCATGGTGACCACGCCCATAGCCACGCCCCCACCGCCACAGGTATCTTGGCAGTTTATGGGAAACACTGTACGTCACATACTGTCACATGAGCAACGTCATACGCCCTCGCGGAGCAGAGAGGTAGCAGCTTGGGTAACGTTAGCTGTGATGCTAGCGGAGAGGTGCGAGTGGTAATACGAGAGAGAGAAGGTGCCAATCTGGTAACAAATGAAGGAAGAATTCATTCCCAAGAAAAACAGCACGGGGTCCATCGTCTGGCGGTGGTTTGGCTTCAAGTGGGAACATGTCGAACAGACAACCGTAATATGTCAAGTATGCGGCAAAAGCGTTGCTACAAAAAGTAGCAGCTCTACTAATGTACCATCATTTGAAAAGTCACCCACTAGAGAATGAGGAGTGCTTGAAACTCCGCATGTCAACATCTCCGTTCGGTGCCACACCAACAAAATGCCCAAGCAACCATTTCCACATCAACATCGTATGAAAAAAAAAAAGTCAACAACAGAAGGAGATAACGTCCGCAGTAACCTACCACATAGCGAAGCACATACACTATTTGATTTTCTATTATGCAGCTCATTTTTATTTGACAGTTATTGAAATATATTATGTGACATCATGCACAAAAGTGCACTTTATTTGTTTTAAACTATTGTAGTGGCGTTCTGTAACGCCACTACAAGTACACTTTAAAGGCCTACTGAAATGAATTTTTTTTATTTAAACGGGGATAGCAGATCTATTCTATGTGTCATACTTGATCATTTCGCGATATAGCCATATTTTTGCTGAAAGGATTTAGTATAGAACAACGACGATAAAGATTGCAACTTTTGGTATCTGATAAAAAAAAGGCTTGCACCTACCGGAAGTAGCGTGACGTAGTCAGTTGAACATATACGCAAAGTTCCCTATTGTTTACAATGATGGCCGCATGAAGTGAGAGAAATTCGGACCGAGAAAGCGACAATTTCCCCATTAATTTGAGCGAGGATGAAAGATTTGTGGATGAGTAAAGTGCAAGTGAAGGACTAGTGGGGAGTTGAAGCTATTCAGATAGGGAAGATGCTGTGAGAGCCGGGGGTGACCTGATATTCAGCTGGGAATGACTACAACAGTAAATAAACACAAGACATATATATACTCTATTAGCCACAACACAACCAGGCTTATATTTAATATGCCACAAATTAATCCTGCATAAAAACACCTGCGTGTTTGTTATGCTAGCTCCTAGCTCCTCTGCTAGCTCCTAGCTCCATAGAACACGCCAATACAATTCAAACACCTGATCAACACACACAATCACTCAGCCCAAAAGACCGTTTACCTAACCCAAGGTTCATAAAGCTTATATATTTTTAAAAAGTTACGTACGTGACGCGCACATACGGTCAAGTTATCGAATGTTTAGCAGCCAAGGCTGCATACTCACGGTACCTGATATTCAGCTGGGAATGACTACAACAGTAAATAAACACAAGACATATATATACTCTATTAGCCACAACACAACCAGGCTTATATTTAATATGCCACAAATTAATCCTGCATAATAACACCTGCGTGTTTGTTATGCTAGCTCCTAGCTCCTCTGCTAGCTCCTAGCTCCATAGAACACGCCAATACAATTCAAACACCTGATCAACACACACAATCACTCAGCCCAAAAGACCGTTCACCTAACCCAAGGTTCATAAAGCTTATATATTTTTAAAAAGTTACGTACGTGACGCGCACGTACGGTACGGTACGTGTTATGCTAGCTCCTAGCTCCTCTGCTAGCTCCTAGCTCCATAGAACACGCCAATACAATTCAAACACATGATCAACACACACAATCACTCAGCCCAAAAGACCGTTCACCTAACCCAAGGTTCATAAAGCTTATATATTTTAAAAAAGTTACGTACATACGCAAAAAAAAGCCAAAGCTGCATACTCACAGTAGCACGTCTGCGTCTTTGTCATCCAAATCAAAGTAATCCTGGTAAGAGTCTGTGTTGTCCCAGTTCCCTACAGGCGTCTGTGTATCCAAATCAAAAGTCCTCCTGGTTAGAGTCTCTGTTATCAGAGTTCTTCCATCTTGACTGCATCTTTCGGGAATGTAAACAAAGAAGCGCCGGCTGTGTACTGTTGTGGCTGACTACGTTCGAAAAATACGTCCATTTCGCACCGACAACTTTCTTCTTTGCTTGCTTGGCTTCCTTCTCCATAATGCAATGAACATGATTGAAACAGATTCACGAACACAGATGTCCAGAATACTGTGGAATTATGAAATGAAAACAGAGCTTTTTCGTATCGGCTTCAATGTGGAAGGCATACCCGTGTTCGCCGGGCTACGTCACACGCATACGTCATCCTCAGAGGCGTTTCGAACCGGAAGTTTAGCGGCAAATTTAAAATGTCACTTTATAAGTTAACCCGGCCGTATTGGCATGTGTTATAATGTTAAGATTTCATCATTGATATATAAACTATCAGACTGCGTGGTCGGTAGTAGTGGGTTTCAGTAGGCCTTTAATTTAGTGTTGTTTTGATATGTCATCATAGTGACATCATGCACAAAAGTGCACTAATAGCTTGTTTTAAAAATGTCTCTGACAATCTTGCACTTTCTGTTTTGGAAATGACATGAATGTTTGTGCCACTGCTTAATAACTGTTTAATAAATACAGTTTTGGTAAATTGACTTAGTTGTGATTTCCCTCTCTGCATGAATGTTTAAAATGAGCATATATTAATGCAGTATGAACAAGAATGTTTTAATGTAGACACATATAATCATTATACTGCTGTGATTATATGCATCAAGTGTTAATTCAAGGCTAAGGCAAAATATCGAGATATATATCATGTATCTTGACATGGCCTAAAAATATTGAGATATTAATAAAAGGCCATATCGCCCAGCCCTACTTGCACGTATAAGAACATCCATGATTGGTTGGTTGTTTACTATGATGAGTTACAATTGGTTGAGATTAGGCCAATCAGAGTCAAGATAGGGCGGGTCATGGAACTAGGAAGGGAAATCACAACAGACATCCCAAATAACGACGACGAGTCGTAGAAGAGAAGAGGGAATATTCAAGCGGGCGATTTATTTATTAAAAAAACTAGTGGAAGATGGCAGGGGGATTATCTTCTTTAGATTTTTCTTTTAGCGATGTAGACGACACCCAGCAAACCCACAATGCGTCTACTTGGCCACATTTGGACAAATGTATGCGTCTGGATTAAACATTCATTTGAGTTGTTTACCATGTAAGCACAAATCAAAACTGTTCTCGAGTTGCCAACCCCGGCATATTTCGCACGAGAAATGCTGCCGAAAATGTATGCCGAAGGGAGGAAGATCATGGATAGATAATTTTATGTAATTCTGTGCTACTTAAACAGTTTATTTTCTGTGCTGTTAATACCCATCTTGACTAACTGGGTTAATAAAAGTGCCACTGACTGTTTACAGTACAGTTGTCAATCACTTAAATTTCAGTGAATCTCACTCAAAAATGAATATCTTTATATGTATACTTTCACGGGAAAATATATCGAGATATATATCGAATATCGAGTTTAAGTAAAAATATATCGAGATATACTTTTTCGGCAATATCGCCCAGCCCTAATTAAACCCAGAGTTTTTGAAACTCTCTACTCCTTCGAGCTGTGTTTTTAAGAACAAAAACCTGCATTGGATGTGGACAAAAGGCCAAAACGCATGAAAAAATATGCATATTTAAAATATCAGTCTTTGTGTGAATATGGCTTGGTTATATAGTGTTATACCTGTTTTAGGCTTTTATGACAGTAAAGGAATGTTAAAGGCCTACTGAAAACCACTACCGACCACGCAGTCTGATAGTTTATATATCAATGATGAAATCTTAACATTGCAACACATGCCAATACGGCCGGGTTAACTTATAAAGTACAATTTTAAATTTCCCGCTAAACTTCCGGTTGGAAACACCTTTGGATGATGAGGTATGCGCGTGACGTAGCCAGTGAAACAGGAGTATCGGTAGCCCATTGAAGCCAATACAAAATAGCTCTGTTTTCATTTCATAATTCCACAGTATTCTGGACATCTATGTTGGTGAATCTGTTGCAATTTGTTCATTGCATTATGGAGAAAGAAGCTGAGCAAGCAAAGAAGAAAGTTGTCGGTGCGCAGCTGCGCTTCCAAACATTTGATCGCTTGCCCGTACGTGCGTGTCACGTACGTAACTTTGGGTAAATATATAAGCTTTATGAACCTTGGGTTAGGTGAACGGTCCTTTGGGCTGAGTGATTGTGTGTGTTGTGCAGGTGTTTGAATTGTGTGTGCTGTGCAGGTGTTTGAATTGTATTGGTGGGTTATATGGACGGGAGCTAGGAGCTAGCATAACAAACACCTAGATGTTTGTTATGCGGGATTAAGTTGTGGCATATTAAATATATTAGCCTGGTTGTGTTGTGGCTAATATAGTATATATATGTCTTGTGTTTATTTACTGTTTTAGTCATTCCCAGCTGAATATCAGGTCCCACCCGCCTCTCACAGCATCTTCCCTATCTGAATCGCTTCCACTCCCCACTAGTCCTTCACTTGCACTTTCCTCATCCACAAATCTTTCATCCTAGCTCAAATTAATGGGGGAATCGTCGCTTACAATAGGGAACTTTGCGGAAATGTTCAACTGACTACGTCACGCTACTTCCGGTAGGGGCAAGGCTTTTTTTTGTCAGATACCAAAAGTTGCGATCTTTATCGTCGTTGTTCTCTACTAAATCCTGTCAGCAAAAATATGGCAATATTGCGAAATGATCAAGTATGACACATAGAATAGATCTGCTATCCCCGTTTAAATTAAAAAAAATCATTTCAGTAGGCCTTTAACTTAAAACAAAGGTAACACTGATTTTCTGATGGCGACATTTTGACCCTGGAATCGATTAGTTTGCTTCACATTGGACATGGACTTCCACCTTAAATCAAACCAACAAGAGCTAATATAATGCTCCTGTGATTATCATGCAAAAAAGAAAAACATTTTCCTAACATCAATTACCGTAGCAACCAATGCTGCTTGTTCCCATCTGTTTAGTAACACACTTCGCATGAAACCATACATAAAAAACAGCACAAAACAACCGTGGTCGATTAAATCCGACACAGATGTGCAAATCTTGTTAAAGCATATTCCACCACTCTTTTTTTTCCTGCTTCGCCTGTATTCAATTACGATTGGTTTGTCATGATCGGACCACAACCTATTTGTAAGGGTCTACCCCCTTTAACCCCTCAACAAAAAGGCCTACCCTCCTGACATTTTCATGATTGTGTAAAAGCAATAAAGAATGGTGCCAAGGGATAAACAAGTTAGCTGAACGCTACAGGGTTTAAAAGAAAATGTCCGGGCAGTTTTAAAGTTTTGCTGAAGTTGGGATAATTTGGGGTAAGGCCCTGGTTTTCCACTTGAGGTTAGGAAACTATTAAATTCGGAAATGCCTGGGGGTTATGATTGTGTTTTTTCTTCATATAAGCCAAGGTTTCCAAAAGGTTCTCGTCACAGGTTTTATCATTGCATATTTTGGATGAAAACATGAGGTAAATTTCACTCGCTGACCACAATATTAGGTCAAGAATCAAAAATCCATGCTCTGTTTGGATTGGCAATGTGTTATGGTTATAGTTTGCATACTGTGAAGCATTTATGAGGGCAAATTAATAGGTTGCAGTGGAACGTATAGCCCAGGCGTACAGCAATAGCGCCTGTAGCAGACTAAACACCACACGAGCTGTAAAAAGCGAAACTATGCCAGTAGATTGAATATATTCTGCTCCAGTTTCCACTTGAGGTTGAGCAAAATGTGGAAAAAACGACTTGTTTGACACAGCTTGAACGGACAACATGCAGAAAACACATTTAGGACAACTTCAATGCGGGTTTGGAGAAACAAAAAAACAGCGGTTGTGGCTAAATGAAGGTAAAAAAAATATATATATCTGACAAACTCCATGCATGAATCCATCACACAATGTGCACAAAAGGGATACGTTTTACAACTCATCTGTTTAAACAGCACACTTACTTGGCAGAGGAGTCGTACGCTTTGAGGTTTGTGGCACCAGAGAGAGAGTCTCTTTTCTGCACATGTGACCCAGTGAGATCAGCACACAGTGACTCATACAGTGTTGACATCGAGAGTGATTGAAGCCCAAAACAACATAATGAGAGAAGGCGGGGGGGTTTACGATAAATGGCCCCCTCCCTATCTTTGTATACGTGATACTGTTTTTGCCTGCTTAAATTCTGGACAGAGGATCTCTGACTCACTTCTGGGTCGGAATGGGAAGTTCATAAGAATTCTACCGTATGTTACCCACTTCCTTCGAGCTGGTGCATGTGTCTGAAGGGGCCAACATGACCCACACACTTACAGAACAATTACTCACTGACCTCACAGCGCACTCGAGCTGACAAAATCCTGCGCCATTTGAAGGTTGGCCTACCGATGCACGTAAACACTTTCATTCCTACAGTACTTACTATGAAGGTTTTATTATTGAGAGTTATCAAAATGTCAAGTGCAAAGTGCAGCCTGCCAAGAGCCGATGAGCTTTGAACGGCTGGTACACTTACTGGTTCCGGAACTGTGGATGGCCTTAATCATCTTCTTCATCTTCTGCAGAGCGATGTGATCCTTTTCCAGGGACTGTCAAAAGAAAAACAAGACAATGAGAGCACATTTCAGCATTTTTATTACCACATATCTTTCCAGTGGAACCTCGATTTACAGATCCCTCTGTTTGCAAACTTTTCGGCTTACAATCTTTTAGACTGAGCAAAGTATGTCTCTGTGTGCAAACCTTTTATTCGTTGATGTTGCGTACCGCTGGCAGCCGTTTCGTGCTTGCTTGTATTGAAGAGATTGAGGAAGACTGCTTTGTACCACAGCCAGTTTTTAATTGTAGTGACTTTTATGGAAAAAGATGTTATAGCAGACTTATATCACAGCAGAGGAGAAGACTACCCCTCGTTCGTCCTTCCAAGAGCACACGGCCCCTCCCCCCCTCGACCCTCTCTGTCTGCTCCTTTCTCTCTCTGCTCACGCCAGCTGCTTCTTTGTCGATGACATCGAAAATGGAGTTTACTTCTTTAAATGTTTATTAGTGCCGTGATATGGTTGTTAGAGTTAAGGATCTTCATGATTTCTGATCGTTTGTGAGGGCACAAAAGGGACTTTTGTGTGTGTGCGTGTGTCGGCAAAGCAGCACATACAGGACAGTCCAGCTTGTTGTTTTTGTTTTTAATAAATATATAGTTGATCCATCACCCTCTTGTTATATTTGTTTAATATAGTGCACGGTACTGTATAGCACTTTATATTGTGTTCAAGGTGTACAAACCTTCACTAAAAATAGATTTTTGTTGAGGCTGGAGCCCATTATTCATATTTACATTGGGGTTTTGTTTTGGAGAAATTTGCTTCACTATACCACCTTTTCGTTTTACGAACCCTGTTCAAGAACCAATTAAGTAAATCAAAATGTCACTATATTATAGAAATCAAACTCATATTTTAAAGCAGGGGTGTCAAACTAATTTTCATTATTGGCCACTTCGCAGCTACGGCTGCCCCTCAACATGGCCCCAACCATATAAATGTATTATTGTCACATGATATTGTTACACAATTGTCCTTTTCATTTGAATATCATTATATAGTATGCTAACACACTGATGGAAAATTGCTTTGCAATCAGAAGAGAATGGGACAAATGAAATCGCCATGTAAAATCGCTAATGCTAATCGGTAGCATGTATCTATGGTAAATCCAATATAAATCAACATCGAGCCAGAGCATTTTAAAAAGTTGAGCGCCTTTTTTTTTGTTTGACTTTGTTGGCACGGTAAAATTGTAAAATTACCTCAAGGCAGTTGGGATGAGTCCGCTTTGTGTGATTGACTGCTTGCTTCCCAGCCAAATTTTTGAGCCGGTGCAGACATGGCGTCACTTGCAACAAAAAGGTACCAAAATATATTTATTTTATTTAAAATCGGTACCCAGTAGTACCAACGGACTTCAGTCGGTACCTAAGTACCGAATTCAGCATCCATCCCTGTTTACTGTCAACACTGTTATTGTCTAATTAACTGGCAATAACTGCACCCATACTTTCCATGTGTGTTGTTGCCAATCGCCGCCGATATTGTTCTCTTCCTGCAAGATGCGCTGACTCGCCCATGTTCATTTCCGTTCGGAAAAAACACAACGTCACCGACTAAAAAATGTCTTTTGGCGTTTTGCAGACAATGTCGTCGAATTGTTCCACCCCTAATTGAAGGGAGACGAGTCAAGCAAAATGGCAGCCCAAGCTAAAGCCTGTTTTCCTTTAGACACCCCGCAAGCTCATTGATTGGCTCTGTGGCGCTGCGGTTTCTTGCTAAGGCAAAATCAAAATTAGTTTTTTAATTTTTCCCCCAACAAATTCATCCACTGCAGAGGATGCTTACTCACAGGAGGTTATCTACGTTTAATTGATTTACTTTTGTCCGTTGAGAAGATCATACCTAAAGATACCAAATCCGATTAAGCATATCACAGCAATCATAAGTCAGCATGCTTTAGTGGCTGTGAGCAATGCCACATGGAACCATTTTGGCATCGTTGCCATTTTTGTTAAGATCTTTCCTTTGATTTACCTAAAAGTCCAACATTACGCGACTTTTGGAATTACTCTCAATGGGAAATACTGGACTTTGGAAGTCAGCTAAAGTTGCCTGACATACCAATGTCACTCTCTTTTCTTTGGATGTCGTCATCTTTTAGGCTAAGAGGGCCTCCAAGGAAACTTGATACCCCGAATGCAAACCATGCATTTTCTGACATTTATCCAGAGTCTAAGCATCGTGGCATAGTTTAAGGGCCCCCAGGCTCCTGGGGGAGACTCCCAGGGGTTCCAGACATATCCGACCAACAACAGCAGTCTATTTGTTTCTTGCAATCCGCGTTTCAATCTTGTTTATTGGACCTCACACACGCTGCTTTTACACGTCACCAGAAAAAAGCTCTAATGAGCCAGAAATCTAGTCTTATAACACAGCCTCTGTGTCCTTACATGCGCCTTCACTTTGTCACTTTTTGGTCAGGTTTCCTCCAGTCCTAAAGCGTGGGGTCCACTAATTAAAAGGCAGAGTGGGTGCTGTGAAATGTGACTCAGTAAACGGGCAGGTGATTAAAGCCAAGATATGAGATGGGAGGTTTCTTTTTTGGCGCCGTGGCAGAAGATAAACACAGTGGCAACAAACCGTAAGTCTGTTTGAAATCCATGTGGGTGGACACACACGAAGAGGATTTGGATAAGACCTGACAGTGTTTCACCAAACCCACAAAGTAAGCACTAGTGATGGTTAACTCAATTTCACCAATTAAACGGAGCCTGGCAGTCACATGCTCACACTCACACTACACACTGTAAAAAGTGACATATCATTATCAGGGTTTCTCTTTATTGTATTTGTTTGTGGTGGTGCACCACGGCAAAACATTAGCCGCAACTCCTAAAAAATGAGGGTTTTCAACATGAAAACAAATTAACCTCTTAAGGCCCAAGCTGTTTGTTTACATGCTTTTTTTATTTCTCTTTGCTATTTGGGCTAATTGGACCCTAATTAGAATAAAAACTAAGAATCACCTTTTGATATGATGTACTTAGTCCATAAGTAACCAACGTGTACTTCATGTTTAGTGACATGCTAATTCTTTTCTTTACACTTTTTTTTCCAAATTCCATTGTATGTTATACTCTTCTGACACCACCAGATGGCAGTATAAGTGTCCACATAAGCGGCCATAAGACCCCAATTCAGTAGTGTACACAATTTTGGAAATAAGAGCTAAAAGGTGCTGTCCACGCATGTGGCCACTAAGCCTTTATGTATTGACACTCTTTTTGGCTGTTATTGCCAATCTTATGCTAACAACGGGCCTAATTCAAACAAGTATTTCCTCCGTACAAACACAACCGCCACCGTGTTTCACTCCCAGACACAAAACAACACCTCCTTATTCTCCGCCAACACCGTGTGTTCAAGACCATGAGAAAAATAAACATAACACACAAACATACACTCTAAGACCAGCAGGTTTTTACAGTATGAATGGGTATATATAGTTTATCATTTTCGCACTATTGACTAGTGATGCGCCGGAAATTTGGCAGCAGAAAAAAGACGTACTTTGATCACCCGAACAGCTCTGCCGACACCGGATGTTGTGATGACGTAAGCCATTAAACGGGGTAGTCTGGGGAAGAGGCATCATGTCTGCGCTGGGAACATATTTGAATGTATCCAAGATATAGCCGCGGACAGCAATTTACAAAATTTAAGATGACAATTACTTTTAAGGAAGGAAGGATCGCAGTTGCACGAAGCAAGTGTGACGTCATGCTCTCTGCAGCTGGCCTTTGGTCAGGGACATGAAGCGACAGAACTAGAGTCTCTAAACACAAGCACAGTCTACAATAACACCAGAAATACACTACCGTTCAAAAGTTTGGGGTCACATTGAAATGTCCTTATTTTTTAAGGAAAAGCACTGTACTTTTCAATGAAGATAACTTTAAACTAGTCTTAACTTTAAAGAAATACACTCTATTCATTGCTAATGTGGTAAATGACTATTCCAGCTGCAAATGTCTGGTTTTTGGTGCAATATCTACATAGGTGTATAGAGGCCCATTTCCAGCAACTATCACTCCAGTGTTCTAATGGTACAATGTGTTTGCTCATTGGCTCAGAAGGCTAATTGATGATTAGAAAACCCTTGTGCAATCATGTTCACACATCTGAAAACAGTTTAGCTCGTTACAGAAGCTACAAAACTGACCTTCCTTTGAGCAGATTGAGTTTCTGGAGCATCACATTTGTGGGGTCAATTAAACGCTCAAAATGGCCAGAAAAAGAGAACTTTCATCTGAAACTCGACAGTCTATTATTGTTCTTAGAAATGAAGGCTATTCCACAAAATTGTTTGGGTGACCCCAAACTTTTGAACAGTAGTGTATATGCTGGATTTGTTACCAGTGGTTTAAAAAATAAATTTAAAAAATTACTAAAAGGATTGGAGAAATCTCTACAAAAAAGCTTTTCAACAAAGTACATTCTACAATGAGCAGCAACAACTGAAAAATTTTGCAAATTATATATACGCCCCTACTACGCCCCTAGTCACGCCCCCACCGCCACAGGTATCTTGGAAATCTAGGGGAAACCCTGATTATTATTATTAAACACTATCTTCAATTCATGTTTACCTTACAAATTGAGAAAAATGACATTCATATCATGCGCTGTCATCTGTGTCAATGGAAATGTTCACATTTCAGACAACAGGGGTAAACATGTCGCAGTAAGTTGTAGATGTTTTTTTATATATATTTTAGCTGCACATATGCTAATATTAGCCTTGTTATAACGTTGTAACTGACTGCAAAATGTGCATCTTTTGTGATACGTGTTGTCCATCCATCTGTCTCATGCAGACACGCACATAGACGCACACTCCAACTGTAATTAGTGTGTGTAAGTACCATTAAAAAATAGCTTCTAAATTAATAAGTTACTCACCAGTCATGCATGTACTTAAGTAGATTTTTTTCACTGAATACCGGTACTTACTTAGGCCCCTTCTACACTAAGGTTATCCAGGGTAAATCCCACCTAATCTTAGCCTTGTCCACACACACACAATGCCACCGTTTAAGACCTCCTCCCCCTCCGTCCGCCGGCGCAACGCGACCTAGAACGCATCCGCGAAAAAGAATGCGTGCGTCATAGTTACCTCTGACCTGGAAGTGTATCCTTACCCTGTGTTTCAATGTAGACTATTGCCATATTTCTTTTAACAGTAAACCTTGCTTGCCTCACCATCAACAGCTGTTAGACTATTGTAGTGAATCACACCTGAGCCATCATACATGAATCATATCTTTAATGGTCGTGGGAAAGTAAGCAATGTGATAAATAACATTTTACAACAATCAATCTAGGGATCTAGATATCTGGTCAGGACACTGTGCTTGTAGGCTGAAATTGGTGGTCGTAGTTGACGGCCGTAACCACTTCATGGCTTCACAATAATTATGGAGTACAAAACTAGACGTTGAGTAATCGCTCGACATATATCGCGGACAATAACTTAAATTCTGCTTTGCCAGTCCAAATGCATTCGCTGTTTTCCGTAGTACTCCCTCGTCCATGGGAGCCCGCATTCTCGTTGTCTCCCCTTCGACAAATGGACGAAGTTTATCGCTAAGTAGAATCACAGCTGACCTGGACATTCGAAAGTTCTTTTGCTGAACCTGTGGCACAACACAGGTGTTGACAAACATATCCCACCAGGCTGCCGTTCTTCCAGGCCTTATCCATAACAGTCGCTCACATTGCTATGTTGCCGTCTAAGATGTGTTGTATCCCAAATAGCTGCAATCGCGCGTTTTCTTCTCTTAAGGTATTCATGTGTGATTTCCACAAGCGTCTGTTATGAAGCTGGCTATGGTGCGTTCTTTCTGACGTCACTTTCTCTCCGAACTCAATTTGTAAACGATCGATGAGTCCATACAAAGCTAAGTGCCAGAGATTCAAGAAATACACGGCGCACTTACCCGTGTAAAAAATTATCCAAGGAGGGGAACCTTAAACGATGGTTTAGTGTGGCTCAAATGGGGCTTAGGCTAAATAATTATTTGTTTAAGGAGTTATCCGGCTTAATGTAGACAGGGCCTTAATCAAGTAGTTGTTTGGAGGACTAGTTTTTACTTTCACTTGAGTCATATTACTCTAAGTAACAGTACTCTTACAAAGTAAAATTGTTGGCTACTCTACCCACCTCTGGCTATTGCTAAACGAATGTCCTGGCATTCACATTACGACACATCTTGTTTACTATATCGTCATAGTGTAAACACACCAGTGCTGTGCGGTCAGGGGAACCTACCTTTGAATGCGCAATGCATCCAAAACTTAGTTGGACGGCGTGCGCCCGTTTCTGTTTGCCTGCATGACGCCAAAGTGCAGAAGCATATTCACGTCGTTAAAACGTGATCCATTTGGTAAGCAGTAAGCACGATGACGCACTTACAGGATTCCATATCACAGAAAACTGATTCTATCTATTTATTTATAGAAATACTGAAAATACCCACCATTATCGTCTACTGTGGCAGTGGCATCTACGTGAGGGAGGGGTGTGGGGGATGGATGTTGATGTTGCCTAACCCTATAACCAGAAGTAACCCCTTACCATTCAATCAACTATGCCCCACACTAAATATAGCCATGTCATGTTTCAATTACAGGGGGGTTAGTGCATTTTACATACTCTATGTGCCAGTTTTTGCAAAACGATCCCAATTATACTGCATCGTCTTATATTCATCTGCTGTGGTATTTTTTTTTATTTTTTTTTGCTGACACGTCACTGCAGCCCAGTCCAAAAACATGTTCCAGTGTTGAGTCCACACAAGACAAAGAGGAAGGACAAAATTGCGTGCACACTTGGATTATTTGCTTTATGGCAAAGTTCACAGCAGCCTCTCCTATGTTTTTTCCTTCAGCAGAAAAGCTTTTGAGAAAAAAACTGTTTCATTTAGGCAACAAACTCAGAGAAAATGAGCTAAAAGACAAAAGTGCCAGATGCACATTTCTAGTCGTGTTATATTTCTATGCTGTGTGACAACAATTGGGGAACATCTTGGACTTGATTACATGTCGATCTCAAGACATAACAATTTAGAAGCTATAACAGTAAAGACAATTTGGAGTCTTCTATGACCCAAACATATTTACCTAACAATAAAATATCGTACATGTTGTTTTAAATATTAAAGACAAGTCAAGAGTTTCCTACAAACGATGTGTTTACAAAGATTGATGATATTTCGGTCTTCAACGTACATAACACAATTTCCTTTCAATACAATAGAATGTTTTATTCAACATACATGTTTTTAACCTAAGACAGGTTTTTCAACATAACCTTGTATAGACATTTTTAACCCAACTTTTCAGACATGCTGTAATGAGAAACTGAAAATAGGCGATGTATTATATTGTAATTGTATGCATATTTAAAATAAACACCATAGCCCTAACTTTCAATCTTTTAAAAACAATTGATGTTTTTAGCCAAATGTGTTCAACTGAGCATACATGTTTTTAACGTGGCATTTGTGTTTTAACCAAGTATACAATTTTTTAACATAACATATGTTTAACATTGCATTCATGTTTTAACCTAATAAACCCATTTTTAACATAACATACATGTTTTCAACCTAATATACACATATTGAACCTTGCATGTTTTTTGACCTACATGTTTTTCTAACAAGACATACCTGTTTTTAACATAACATGCTGTACATGTTTTTTTTTATTTTTTTACATAACATGTTTTTAAAACAAAACTTATGTTTTTAGCTTAACCTACATGTTTTTTAGGTATATTTGTTTAAACCTAATATACACATTTTTACCATTTGGTATTCATGTTTTTTTAAATAAATAGACACATTTTTTAACCTGGTGTGTTTTTTTAACCTATGATACATTATTTTTTATCATGAGTCAGACAGCTGAGATAGGCTCCAGCAACCCCCGCAACCCCAAAATGGACAAGCGGTAGAAAATGAATGGATGGAGTCAGACATACCTGTTTTTTGACATAAGATATTGGAAATGTTTTTAAAATGAAACATATTTTTAGCTTAACCTACAGTACAGGACACACCTTGTCCTCATTCAATGCGTTTTCTTTATTTTCATGACTATTTACATTGTAGATTGTCACTGAAGGCATCAAAACTATGAATGAACACATGTGGAGTTATGTACTTAACAAAAAAAGGTAAAATAACTGAAAACATGTTTTATATTCTAGTTTCTTCAAAATAGCCACCCTTTGCTCTGTTTACTTTTTCGCACACTCTTGCATTGTCTCGATGAGCTTCAAGGCAGCACATCTAAAAAACTTTAATCTTACACCTATCGTAAATAATAAATATAACTCGTTTGAGGTGCTTACTATGAGGTTTGTCACACCGCTGCCTCTGCACCTGGCTGTTATCTACCGCCCTCCAGGGCCCTATTCAGACTTTATCAATTAATTTTCAGAGTTCGTTGCTGATCTAGTGACGCACGCCGACAATATAATCATAATGGGAGACTTTAACATCCATATGAATACCCCATCGGACCCTCCATGCGTGGCGCTCCAGACTATAATTGATAGCTGTGGTCTTACACAAATAATAAATGAACCCACGCATCGCAACGGTAATACGATAGATCTAGTGCTTGTCAGGGGTGTCACCACCTCTAAAGTTACGATACTCCCGTACACTAAAGTAATGTCCGATCATTACCTTATAAAATTCGAAGTTCTGACTCATTGTCAACAAACTAATAATAATAATAATAACTACTATAGCAGCCGCAACATTAATGCTGCCACAACGACGACTCTTACTGACCTACTGCCTTCGGTAATAGCACCATTCCCAAATTATGTGGGCTCTATTGATAACCTCACTAACAACTTTAACGACGCCCTACGCGACACCATTGATAGTATAGCACCGCTAAAGCTAAAAAGGGCCCCTAAAAGGCGTACCCCATGGTTTACAGAAGAAACTAAAGCCCATAAATTATCATGTAGAAAGCTAGAACGCAAATGGCGCGCGACTAAACTTGAGGTTTTCCATCAAGCATGGAGTGATAGTTTAATAACTTATAAACGCATGCTTACCTCAGCTAAAGCTAAATATTACTCAAATCTCATCCACCTCAACAAAAATGACCCTAAATTTTTGTTTAGTACAGTAGCATCGCTAACCCAACAAGGGACTCCTCCCAATAGCTCCACCCACTCGGCAGATGACTTTATGAATTTCTTTAATAAGAAAATTGAACTCATTAGAAAAGAGATTAAAGACAACGCATCCCAGCCACAACTGGGTTCTATTAACACAGATACGACTGTATATACGACGAACACTGCCCTCCAAAATAGTTTCTCTCTCTTCGATGAAATAACATTGGAGGAATTGTTAAAATGTGTAAATGGGACAAAACAAACAACATGTTTACTTGACCCAATTCCTGGGAAACTTATCAAGGAGCTTTTTGTATTATTAGGTCCATCAGTGTTAAATATTATAAACTTATCACTTTCCTCTGGCACTGTTCCACTAGCATTCAAAAAAGCGGTTATTCACCCTCTGCTCAAAAGACCGAACCTCGATCCTGATCTCTTGGTAAACTACCGGCCGGTGTCCCACCTCCCGTTTATCTCGAAAATCCTCGAAAAAATTGTTACACAGCAGCTAAATGAACACTTAGCGTCTAACAATCTCTGTGAACCTTTTCAATCCGGTTTCAGGGCATATCATTCTACGGAGACAGCCCTCGCAAAAATGACTACCGTAATGATCTATTGCTAACAATGGATTCTGATGCGTCATCTATGTTGCTGCTTCTTGATCTTAGCGCCGCTTTCGATAATGTTGATCATAATATTTTATTAGAGCGTATCAAAACACGTGTTGGTATGTCAGACTTAGCCTTGTCTTGGTTTAACTCTTATCTTACTGACAGGATGCAGTGCGTCTCCCATAACAATGTGACCTCGGACTATGTTAAGGTAACGTGCGGAGTTCCCCAGGGTTCGGTTTTTGGCCCTGCACTCTTTAGTATTTACATGCTGCCGCTAGGTGACATCATACGCAAATACGGTGTTAGCTTTCACTGTTATGCAGATGACACTCAACTCTACATGCCCCTAAAGCTGACCAACTCGCCGGATTGTAGTCAGCTGGAAGCGTGTCTTAATGAAATTAAACAATGGATGTCCACTAACTTTTTGCAACTCAACGCTAAGAAAACGGAAATGCTGATTATCGGTCCTACTAGACACCGACATGTATTTGATGATACCACCTTAACATTTGACAACCAAACAATTACACAAGGCGACTCGGTAAAGAATCTGGGTATTATCTTCGACCCAACTCTCTCATTTGAGTCACACATTAAGAGTGTTACTAAAACGGCATTCTTTCATCTCCGTAATATCGCTAAAATTCGTTCCATTTTGTCCACAAGCGACGCTGAGATCATTATCCATGCGTTTACATCTCGTCTCGATTACTGTAACTTATTATTTTCGGGCCTACCTATGTCTAGCATTAAAAGATTACAGTTGGTACAAAATGCGGCTGCTAGACTTTTGACAAAAACAAGAAAGTTTGATCATATTACGCCTATACTGGCTCACATGCACTGGCTTCCTGTGCACTTAAGATGCGACTTTAAAGTTTTACTACTTACGTATAAAATACTACACGGTCTAGCTCCATCCTATCTTGCCGATAGTATTGTACCATATGTCCCGGCAAGAAATCTGCGTTCAAAGAACTCCGGCTTATTAGTGATTCCCAGAGCCCAAAAAAAGTCTGCGGGCTATAGAGCGTTTTCTATTCGGGCTCCAATACTATGGAATGCCCTCCCGGTAAAAGTTAGAGGTGCTACCTCAGTAGAAGCATTTAAGTCCCATCTTAAAACTAATTTGTATACTCTAGCATTTAAATAGACTCCCTTTTTAGACCAGTTGATCTGCCGTTTCTTTTCTTTTCTGATCTGCTCTCCTCTCCCTTATGGAGAGGGAGTTGCTTAGGTCCGGTGGCCACGGATGAAATGCTGGCTGTCCAGAGTCGGGACAGCCAGCATCGGTTGGGGACATCTCTACGCTGCTGACCCGTCTCCGCTCGGGATGGTTTCCTGCTGGCCCCACTACAGACTGGACTCTCGCTGATGTGTTGGATCCACTGTGGACTGGACTTTCACAATATTATGTCAGACCCACTCGACATCCATTGCTTTCGGTCTCCCCTAGAGGGGGGGAGGGGTTACCCACATATGCGGTCCTCTCCAAGGTTTCTCATAGTCATTCACATCGACGTCCCACTGGGGTGAGTTTTCCTTGCCCGTATGTGGGCTCTGTACCGAGGATGTCGCTGTGGCTTGTGCAGCCCTTTGAGACACTTGTGATTTAGGGCTATATAAATAAACATTGATTGATTGATTGATTGATCTGTGAAGTGAAAACCATTTCAGGGGACTACCTCTTGAAGCTCATCGAGAGAATGCCAAGAGTGTGCAAAACCGTAATCAGAGCAAAGGGTGGCTATTTTGAAGTAACCAGAATATAAAACATGTTTTCAGTTATTTCACCTTTTTTTGTTAAGTACATAACTCCACATGTGTTCATTCATAGTTTTGATGCCTTCAGTGACAATCTACCATGCAAATAGTCATTAAAATAAAGAAAACACATTGAATGAGGAGAAGGTGTGTCTAAACTTTTGGCCTGTACTGTACATGTTTTAATGTGCCGAATGTGTTTAAACTTCCATCCATCCATTTTCTACCGCCTGTCCCTTTTGGGGTCGCGGGGGGTGCTGAAGCCTATCTCAGCTGCATTCGGGCGGAAGGCGGGGTACACCCTGGACAAGTCGCCTTAATATACAAATTTTTAACATGTTTTTAACTTGGCATCCATGTGTTTTAACCAACTATACTAATTTTTTAACTGGGAAACATGCTTTAAATGCTAGAATACATGATTTTCTAACATAACATACCTGTTTTTAAACATCAAATATGTGCTTAACGTGTCATGGATGTTTTCAACCTATTATAGATGTCTTTTAACTTACAATACATGTTTTCTCTAACATGACATGCATGTTTTCTAACCTGGCATACATGTTTTTTTTTACCTAATATACACATTTTAAAATAACCTACATACTTTTTTAACCTAGAATACATGTTTTTCTAACCTATCACACACATTTTAAACATAACATATGTGAATTTTGACCTAAACACAATAAATATGTTTTTGCAGACCCTTGATCTGGAGGTATGCCAAAGATTCACTTAATCAAATATTCAAACAGTGTTACTGTTCAAACAGTGTATAATGTTACAGACAGTGGCCAAAAATATTAAATATACTCGTGAAATACAAAACCCAAAACCAGTGAATTTGGCACGTTGTGTAAATCGTAAATAAAAACAGAATACAATGATTTGCAAATCCTTTTCAACCTATATTCAACTGAATAGACTGCAAAGACAAGATACTTAACATTCACACTGGAAAACGTTATTTTTTGCAAATATTAGCTCATTTGGACTTTGATGCCTGCAACATGTTTCAAAAAAGCTGGCCCAAGTGGCAAAAAAGACTGATTCCCAAACACTTATTTGGAACATCTCACAGGTGAACAGGCTGATTGGGAACAGATGGGTGCCATGATTGGGTATAAAAGCAGCTTCCATGTAATGCTCAGTCATTCACAAACAAGGATGGGCGAGGGTCACCACTTTGTGAACAAATGCGTGATCAAATTGTCGAACAGCTTAAGAACAACATTTCTCAACAAGCTATTGCAAAGAATTTATCCAAGGTCCCCAACCTTTTTGTAGCTGCGGACCGGTCAACGCTTGAAAATTTGTCCCACGGAACGGTGGGGGGGGGGGGTGTATTTAAAGATTTTTTTTTTTTAAATGTTTTTACATAAATAAATACAATCATGTGTGCTTACGGACTATATCCCTGCAGACTGTATTGATCTATATTGATATATAATGTATATATTGTGTTTTTTATGTTGAATTCATTTAAAAAAAATTTTTTTTTTAAAAAACAGTTTTTTAATTTTTTTTTTAATTTCTTGTGCGGCCCGGTACCAATCGGTCCGCGGACCGGCGGTTGGGGACCACTGATCTACGGTCTGTAATATCATCAAAAGGTTCAGAGAATATTCGATCCCTCAGGCGGTACTGCATCAAAAAAACTGACATCGGTGTGTAAAGGTTATCACCACATGGGCTCAGGAACACTTCAGAAACCCACTGTCAGTAACTTCAGTTGGTCGCTACATCTGTAAGTGCGAGTTAAAACTCTACTATGCAAAGCGAAAGCCATTTATCGACAACACCCAGAAACACTGCCGGCTTCGCTGGGCCCGAGCTCATCTAAGATGGACTGAGGCAAAGTGGATAAGACAGCGTGGCCGTGCCAGCAACCTGAGGTTTCCTGGTTCGGTCCCCACCTATTACCAACCTCGTCACGTCCGTTGTGTCCTTCAGCAAGACACTTCACCCTTGCTGATGGGTCTTGTATGGGCCTTGCATGGCAGCTCCCGCCATCAGTGTGTGAAAGTGTGTGTGAATGGGTGAATGTGGAAATAGTGTCAAAGCGCTTTGAGTACCTTGAAGGTAGAAAAGCGCTATACAAGTATAACCCATTTACCATGGGGACGGCGTGGCGAAGTTGGTAGAGTGGCTGTGCCAGCAATCGGAGGGTTGCTGGTTACTGGGGTTCAATCCCCACCTTCTACCATCCTAGTCACGTCCGTTGTGTCCTTGGGCAAGACACTTCACCCTTGCTCCTGATGGCTACTGGTTAGCGCCTTGCATGGCAGCTCCCGCCATCAGTGTGTGAATGTGTGTGTGAATGGGTGAATGTGGAAATACTGTCAAAGCGCTTTGAGTACCTTGAAGGTAGAAAAGCGCTATACAAGTATAACCCATTTATCATTTATTTACCATAAGTGATCTGTGGTCTGACGAGTCCACATTTCAAATTGTTTTTTGGAAACTGTGGACGTCGTGTCCTCTGGACCAAAGAGGAAAAGAACCATCCGGATTGTTATAGGCGCAAAGTTCAAAAGCCAGCATCTGTGATGGTATGGAGGTGTATTAGTGCCCAAGGCATGGGTCACTTACACATCTGTGAAGGCACCCTTAATGCTGAAAGGTACTATCTGTGTTGGCCCTGCGATGAGGTGGCGACTTGTCCAGGGTGCAGTTGAGATAGGCTCTAGCACCCCCTGCGACCCCAAAAGGGACAAGCGGTAGAAAAATGGATGGATGGGTACATGCCGGTTTTGGAGCAACACATGTTGCCATCCAAGCAATGTTATCATGGACGCCCCTGCTTATTTCAGCAAGACAATGCCAGTGTGGCTTCATAGTAAAAAAGTGCGGGTACTAGACTGGCCTGCCTGTAGTCCAGACCTGTCTCCCGTTGAAAATGTCAACACATTATAAAGCCAAAAATACCACAACGGAGACCCCGGACTGTTGAACAACTTAAGCTGTACATCAAGCAAGAATGGGAAAGAATTCCACCTGAAAAGCTTCACAAATTGGTCTCCTCAGTTCCCAAACGTTTACTGAGTGTTGTTAAAAGGAAAGGCCATGTAACACAGTGGTAAAAATGCCCCTGTGCCAACTTTTTAGCAATGTGTTGCTGCCATTAAATTCTAAGTTAATGATTATTTGCAATAAAAAAATTAAGTTTCTCAGTTCGAACATTAACTATCTTGTCTTTGCAGTCTATTTAATTGAATATAAGTTGAAAAGGATCTGCAAATCATTGTATTCTGTTTTTATATACGAATTACACAACGTACCAACGTCACTGGTTTTGGGGTTTGTAAAACCTCTTTAATTAATAGTTGGGCCTTCTACGTTACTGTATTTTCATGTTGGTCATTATGGCGGTACTTGGAGAGCCAAGTGTTTTCTGAGGTGGTAAAAAAATAAAAAAGTTTGAGAACCACTGGAGTGCAAACCTGTACAGAGTACTGTACAGGTTTGCAAACACTGACGTTAATATGTCAACACGGCCAATTCATTATACAATAAACAATGCATTTGAACTTTTCCTGCTGACAATACACACACACACACACACACACACACACACACACACACACACACACACACACACACACACACACACACACACACACACACACACACACACACACACACACACACACACACACAACATTTCAGTAGAACCAAGGTGCGTTCAAAGACACCTCTTGGTAAAGTGACACAAGAAAGGAAAGTAGTCCGGTCTCAAGGTGCACGGAAGTCAGCCAGCACGCACACGCAGGTAAACACGTCACCCACAATCACTCACCTCCTCCACGGTGGAAACAGTACTCCGACATTCGCTCATTTTAGCCTGGAAAGTGGACGTGCCTGGCGAGGACAGGTCCTCTTTTGTCAGGACCACGAATTCCGAAATGCTGATTCTCTCCAGCATGACTGCTGCGGAACTTTCTTTTTTTTAATCTCCCCCCCCCAAAAAAACAAAATCAGTGCGCAGAAGAGGACGCAAAGGTGGCGAGCACGGGACTAATTTCCATTGAAAAGTTAGCGGAGGAAGAAGGAAGGAGTGAAAAGTCCTGCTCGAGACCAGACTTTAGAGTGAGCGTGTTTTGGTGTGTGCGCGCGTGTACAGATCACGCTCGTGCACAATAGGGGGCGGGGAGTCGATCCGAATACCGACACTGTCGATACCAAGGTCATATTGATATTAGCTCGATACGAGCAATATTAGATTATATATTTTTCAGTTTCATTTATACATTTATTTTCTGAAATATCTGTGTTTTTTGTTCTGGTGTTATTCTTTTATTCATATTGTTATTTTTTTTTTTTTTATTATTTTATAAACCTTTGATTTGATTGATTGAAACTTTTATTAGTAGATTGCACAGTACAGTAGATATTCCGTACAATTGACCACTAAATGGTAACACCCGAATAAGTTTTTCAACTTGTTCATGGTTTATTTATAATCTGCAACATTTACATACAATCAAGAAATAATAAATAAATGATAAACAAAACAAGTACAAAAACAATACAAAACAGCGCCAGGGGGGTTGTGGACTCAATAAAGTAACTAAAATAGAATGCAAAATAAAAAATATCTATGTAACAAAATGTAAAGCCATAGGCTTATCGGTATTTAAGTTGACTTTACAAAAATACAAACACAGAATGCATTGCGTAGAGCTCAGTTAAAGTTTTACATGCAGAAAAAAATATGAAATACATATAAGTGATAAATAAATAAACATTTAACATCATTATTGAAAACCTGTTGGCAAAGACGGCGATAAAAGGAAAAGGAGAACCTTAGACTTGGACTTAGACTTAGACTTAGACAAACTTTATTGATCCACAAGGGAAATTGTTCCGCACAGAAGCTCAGTTTCAAAGGATGGAAAGTGTAAAGATGGAAAAGATAATGCAGGTAATACGTAGACTAAAAATGTACCATAGTAGCAATATAAAATATAACATATATGTAATATTGACATATTATATATACAGTATATAATATATACTGATATATTATATTATTATCCATCCATCCATTTTCTACTGCTTGTCCCTTTTGGGGTCACGGGGGGGTGCCGGAGCCTATCTCAGCTGCATTCGGGCGGAAGGCGGGGTACACCTTGGACAAGTCGCCGCCTCATCGCAGGTCCTTATATTATTATATTATATCATATTTGTATACAGTATATGACAAGATCTGATAGCTCAGTTACAGCTCTTTTTATTACCAAATCTGTGTTGTATGTGTTTTATGTTGCACGATTACACCAAGAAAAATTCCTAGTTTGTGAACCCGTTCTCAAACAATGGCAATAAAAACTATTCTGATTCTGATTCTGATTCTGATTCTGACCATGTACAATATTACAGTATATGTAACAACTGGAGCAAAAAAATAAAATAAAAAAAAAGGGCAGTATAAAATAGAGAGTAGATCCAGCAGAAAATATACATTATAAACAAAGAGATAGCTAACATAGAAGGTGTCAGGTAATAGACAGATATCATCTATAGCTGTATGGCGAGTGATTACACAGCTGGATGGAGTGCGGAATGAAGGAGAACCCATGCAGACACCACCTTCGCGCTTCGCCTCAAGTTCTCGCACCTTCTTTATCAAAGCGCTACCACACGCGACTTTCTTTGGCCCCCTATTGGCCTACTTTGTGGTCAGTTTAATAAAGCACAGAATCTCGACAAGGCGCAATAATAAGCAGGCAAATGGGCTACGAGGACGATAACCGAGGTGGTGAAAGTTTACGTCAAAAACCGAATGATATGAAAAGTGAGGTTGCACTGTAGTGTTGGCAGATGGTAGAGCGACTGTGCCAGCAACTTGAAGGTTCCAGGTTCGATTCCAGCTTTTGCCATCCAAGTCACGGCCGTTATGTCCTTGGCCAAGACCCTTCACCCAATTGCTCCTGATGGGTCGAGGTTAGCACATTGCATAGCAGCTTCCGCCATCAGTGTGTGTGTGTGAATGTGTGTGTAAATGGGTGAATGTGACATCTAATGTACAAACTCCAAAACCAGTGAAGTTGGCACGTTACGTAAATTGTAAATAAAAACAGAATACAATGATTTGCAAATCCTTTTCAACCTATATTCAATTGCATAGACTGCAAAGACAAGATATTTAACGTTTCAACTGGAAAACGTTGTTATTTTTTGCATATAATAGCTCATTTGGAATTTGATGCCTGCAACATATTTCTAAAAAGCTAGCACAAGTGGCAAAAAAGACTGAGGAAGTTGAGGAATGCTCATCAAACATTTATTTGGAACATCCCACAGGTGAACAGGCTAATTGGGAACAGGTGGGCGCCATGATTGGGTGTAAAAGCAGCTTCCATGAAATGCTCAGTCGTTCACAAACAAGGATGGGGCGAAAGTCACCATTTTGTGAACAAATGCGTGAGCAAATTGTCGAAGAGTTTAAGAACAACATTTCTCAACGAGCTATTGGAAGGAATTTTGGGATTTCACCATCTATGGTCCGTAATATCATCAAAAGTTTCAGAGAATCTGGGGAAATCACTGCACGTAAGTGATTATATTACAGACCTTCGATCCCTCAGGCGGTACTGCACCAAAAAGCGACATCAGTGTGTAAAGGATATCACCACATGGGCTCAGGAACACTTCAGAAACCCACTGTCAGTAACTACAGTTCGTCGCTACATCTATAAGTGCAAGTTAAAACTCTACTATGCAAAGCGAAAGCCATTTATCAACAACACCCAGAAATGCCGCCGGCTTCACTGGGCCCGAGTTCATCTAAGATGGACTGATGCAAAGTGGAAAAGTGATCTGTGGTCTGACGAGTCCACATTTCAAATTGTTTTTAGAAACTGTGGACGTTGTGTCCTCCAGACCAAAGAGGAAAAGAACCATCCTGATTGTTATAGGCGCAAAGTTGAAAAGCCAGCATCTGTGATGGTATGGGGGTTTATTAGTGCCCAAGGCATGGGTAACTTACACATCTGTGAAGGCACCATTAATGCTGAAAGGTACATACAGCTTTTGGAGCAACATATGTTGCCATCCAAGCAATGTTATCATGGACGCCCCTGCTTATTTCAGCAAGACAATGCCAAGCCACGTGTTA
This sequence comes from Entelurus aequoreus, assembly GCF_033978785.1. Lineage (NCBI taxonomy): Eukaryota > Metazoa > Chordata > Actinopteri > Syngnathiformes > Syngnathidae > Entelurus > Entelurus aequoreus. The sequence goes on from NC_084733.1 coordinate 18,850,820, forward strand.
CAACAGCGTGGCTTCATAGTAAAAGAGTGCGGGTACTAGACTGGCCTGCCTGTAGTCCAGACCTGTCTCCCATTGAAAATGTGTGGCGCAATTTGAAGCCTAAAATACCACAACGGAGACCCCGGACTGTTGAACAACTTAAGCTGTACATCAAGCAAGAATGGGAAAATGGGAAAAGCAACAAACATTGGTCTGCTCAGTTCCCAAATGTTTACTGAGTGTTGTTAAAAGGAAAGGCCATGTAACACAGTGGTAAAAATGCCCCTCTGCAAACTTTTTTGCAATGTGTTGCTGCCATTACGTTCTAAGTTATGATTATTTGCACACACAAAAAAAAAGTTTCTCAGTCCGAACGTTAAATATATTGTCTTTGCAGTCTATTCAATTGAATATAAGTTGAAAAGGATTTGCAAATTCTGTTTTTATTTATGAATTACACAACGTACCAACTTCACTGGTTTTGGGTTTTGTAAATACAGACCATTCACAGTTTAATGTGTTTCACAAATATTTTTCATGATCAAAATATTGTTGTGTGTTTGCATGAAATATTTGTTTTGTGCGATTTCTTATGATTATGAAAATGCATTCAAAATCATGACTGTATTGACAAATAATGTATCAGCAACGATGCAGGCAGGCTTGTCCAAAGTATTTACTTGACAACGGGTCGACGCCAAAAATGTGCAGTATCGCCCATCTCAACTGCATAAGTAGGGTGAGAGAAGGGGGTCGAGGGGTTGTGGGAGGGATGGTCCAACCTCCATCATCATGTGGGGAAGTTTTTGTGTGGCTTCCCCTCTTTCTGTCCCATTCTTACCTCTCACCTCCATGCAAACGCAAATGTGTGCTTGGTTGCTATGGAAACCATGAATGAATGAAGGCTTCCCTCACATGCACACACTCCTGGACAACAGGAGAGGTGGAAAAGGAGAAGAAAGTGTTGGAGGCACAGGCAGAGGCGCAGCTGGCCAAAACATTAGGAACACATGCTCAGCCTCAGTGCATTGGACTGTGGTTAAAGTTTGCATTGCATCATAGTGAGAGGAGTTTCTGATAGTCTGGCCACAATGTGTAAACTTTTAGATACATGAATACAATTAAGTGAAAAGTATCATTTGTTTACTCTCTTTTGGGTTTTCTTGTGTATCCTAAAGTTAAATGGAGATGCAAAAGGTGTTGCTCATTGCCACACCCCTGCTGGTGAAGGTTATTGGCCCTCCTAAGTCGATCTAAATAATAAACACACATGCTGATAAAATAATACAAAAGTGAGCATTCGTTCCTTTCAGATTGTGCAGGTGTACCCAATGAAGTGGCCTTATAGTGGTGTATAATCTTACCTCCCTGACACTGAAGAAGATAAACGTGCGCAGCTCTGTTATCTGTAGCTTGGAGGTAAAACGGCTCTTCCGGCCATCCGTAATTTCTGCACAATAACAAAAAAGGTGCGGGTCGGGAGGGGGGCGGGGTCATCTTCTTTGTATTGACATCTCACCCGAGTGACCTTCTCCTGGGATCGTCTGACGCCAGAGAAAGAGAAAATGAAAGAGCCGAGTGCACGGAGAGAACCCCTGAGGCCTTTTTGCAACAGGACCGGACCCGGTGAAACAGCTGAAAATCGACCCCACCTGAAAAGTGCCGTTTTGAGGATTTGAAAGATTTTATGGACCCAAAACGGGCAATGGTGGCATCCTAAAGTACATTTATTTTTTGGGACAGTTAGGACCCTGAAATGGTCCAAAAAAACGTAATGTTTGGTGTTTTTTTCTGGACCCCCTGCTCTAAAAGAGTCCTGTTGTATCTCCATTAAAAAGGGATTTTTACAAGCAGTCCAAACCTTGAAAAAAAAGCTAGTATCAGTTAAAAATGTTGTTGTAATGGCCCAAATGGGATTTTTTTAAGGACGGTTTGGGAAGTTTTCTGGACCTTCTGGCCCAAAAGAAGTTTGCTTTTTTGACAGTAAGGACATCAAAATGGCCTAAACACATCACTTTAAAGAGGGGTCATTGTTGATGTCTTTTCTGGATCCAAAGAGGGCACTGCTGTAACTACATGACAAAAGTTTTTGTTTTTTTTGACCAGTCCTAACCTGAAAAATGGTAAATGGGTTATACTTGTATAGCACTTTTCTACCTTCAAGGTACTCAAAGCATTTTGACACTTTTTCCACATTCACACACACACACATTCACACACTAATGGCGGGAGCTGCCATGCAAGGCCCTAACCCAGGGGTCCCCAAACTTTTTGACTCGGGGTCCGCATTGGGTTAAAACAATTTGGCCGGGGGCCGGGCTGTGTGTATATATATATATATATATATATATATATATATATATATATATATATATATATATATATATATATATATATATATATATATATATATATATATATATATATATATATATATATATATATATATATATATATAAATATGTATATATATGTATATATATATATATATATGCGATGAGATGGCGACTTGTCCAGGGTGTACCCCGCCTTCCGCCCGATTGTAGCTGAGATAGGCTCCAGCGCCCCCCGCGACCCCGAAGGGATTAAGCGGTTAGAAAATGGATGGATGGATATATATGTATATATATATATATATATATATATATATATATATATATATATATATATATATATATATATATATACATTACCGTTCAAAAGTTTGGGGTCACATTGAAATGTCCTTATTTTTGAAGGAAAAGCACTGTACTTTTCAATGAAGATAACTTTAAACTAGTCTTAACTTTAAAGAAATACACTCTATACATTGCTAATGTGGTAAATGACTATTCTAGCTGCAAATGTCTGGTTTTTGGTGCAATATCTACATAGGTGTATAGAGGCCCATTTCCAGCAACTATCACTCCAGTGTTCTAATGGTACAATGTGTTTGCTCATTGGCTCAGAAGGCTAATTGATGATTAGAAAACCCTTGTGCAATCATGTTCACACATCTGAAAACAGTTTAGCTCGTTACAGAAGCTACAAAACTGACCTTCCTTTGAGCAGATTGAGTTTCTGGAGCATCACATTTGTGGGGTCAATTAAACGCTCAAAATGGCCAGAAAAAGAGAACTTTCATCTGAAACTCGACAGTCTATTCTTGTTCTTAGAAATGAAGGCTATTCCACAAAATTGTTTGGGTGACCCCCAACTTTTGAACGGTAGTGTATATATATATATATATATATATATATATATATATATATATGTATATATATATATGTATTAGATATATACTGTATATAGCGCACTTTCCGCACGCGCGATGATGTCACGTTATCGATGAGAAAATGCATTTTTAGACAATATGATTTGCCTAAGCAGCTAGGAGACAACAAGAGTAGCAAGCGGTACAAAGTGGATAAGAAAAGACAGAAATGTATTTATTTATTTATTTTTTTAATACTTGGGACTTCCTGCGGGCCTGATTTTGGACGCCTGCCCTAACCCATCGACCCATCAGGAGCAAAGGTGAAGTGTCTTGCTCAAGGACACAAAGGACGTGACGTGGTTGGTAGAAGGTGGGGATCAAACCAGGAACCCTCAGGTTGCTGGCAAGGACAGTTTTCTGCACCTCCTGGCCCAAAATAAGTTTGCTTTTTTGACAGTTAGGACCTCAAAATGGCCTAAACACATCACTTTAAAGAGGGGTAATTTTTGGTGTGTTTTCTGGACCTCCTGCCCCAAAGAGGGCACTGTTGTAACTCCATGACAAAAGTGTTTTGTTTTTTTTAACCAGTCCTAACCCCAAAATGGTAAATGGGTTATACTTGTATAGCGCTTTTCTAACTTCAAGGTACTCAAAGCGCTTCGACACTATTTCCACATTCACCCATTCACACACATGGCGGGAGCTGCCAAGCAAGGCCCTAACCACGACCCATCAGGAGCAAGGGTGAAGTGTCTTGCTCAAGGACACAACAGACGCGACATGGTTGGTAGAAGATGGGGATCGAACCAGGAACCCTCAGGTTGCTAGCACGGACACTCTATCAACTGCGCCATGCCGTCTCCGCCTAAAAATGCCTAAAAATCCAAACCGGGACCATGGTTAGTCTCAAGAAGGTAGCAAAGTTTAAAAATGTAGCAGCTGATTGAAATGGCCCACAATGTGCACGTCTGAAAACAGATTATTTATTTGTCACGTCAAACACCTGATGACAGTTTGGGAAGTTTTCTGGACCATCCTGGCCTAAAAGAAGTTTGCTTTTTTGACAGATAGGACTTCAAAATGGCCTAAACACATCACTTTAAAGAGGGGTCATTTTTGGTGTGCTTTCTGGACCTCCTGTCCCAAAGAGGGCACTGTTGTAACTCCATGACAAAAGTTTAAAAACATTTTTTTTACCAGTCCTAACCTGAAAAAGTGGCTAAAAATCCAAACCGAGACCATGGTTCATCCCAAGAAGGTAGCAAAATTAAAAAATGTTGCAGCTGATTAAAATGGCCCAAAAAGGGCCCGTCTGAAAACAGTATTTCTTTGTCATGTCAAAGACCTGATGACAGTTTGGGAAGTTTTCTGGACCTTCAGGCCCAAAAGGGGTCCATGGCAGTACACGCCAAAAAAACAGACCTGATTTTACAACCGACAATCCTCCTTGAAAGATGTCTTCTTAGTCAAGGTTTTAAACCTCACGGTGGTGTAGGTTTTTAACACCAGAGTGTAGGGGTAATGTGCAGTTTTTAATTTCCCACCGCCTACGAGGCCGTGAATGTGACCTGACTGGCGAACGGATGAGCGTCAGGTAGGCAAGAAAAAGAGGAGGGGGACTTGCAGAAAAATGAAAGAACGGATGCAGACTGAAGGAATGAATGATTTAAATTTAAAAAAAAAGAGGACATCTGGTTATGGTCTGAATACACAAAAGTGGGTTCTATGTTGTGAAAGGCAAATTGAAGTTGTAAAATGTTGACTGAGCTACTATTTTCATTTGGGTAGTTTGTGTGCACCCACACTGGTATTTTGTTCACACTCACAAACTCCTTTTTGTGCTTTTTTTCAATCCGCAATTTACGACGCCACACGTGCGACCACTGTGTATGTTTAGCTGACTTACCCACACACACATGCACACACACGCACAGAAACACACTTGCACCCACACTGTTGTGTGTGGGTCAAACAAAATGTGGTACAATGAAGGAAACACATGCAGACTCTATTAACCATTAAAAGCAGTGCATGCTGGCTTACAGGGAAGTGAGGACACATAGAAAATCTCAACAACAAAAGCCCATCTTGACTACACATTCTTTGCTTCCTTAATGTGCATGGGAAAAACACATGACCATGTATCAATGAAATAATCAATCAGAGTTTATTTATATAGCCCTTATTCACAAATGCCTCAAAGGGCTGCACAAACCACAATGACTCTGATCCCACATCAGGGCAAGAAAAAAACTCAACCCCATGGGACAACGAGAAACCTCATATATCTACAGTATATATATATATATATATATATATATATATATATATATATATATATATATATATATATATATATATATATATATATATATATATATATAAATATATAAATATATATATATACATATATAAATATATATATATATACATATATATATATAAATATATATATATATACATATATATATATATATATATATATAAATATATATATATATATATATATATATATATATATATATATATATATATATATATATATATATATATATATATATATATATATATATATATATATATATATATATATATATATATATATATATATATATATATATATATATATATAGTACAGGCCAAAAGTTTGGACACACCTTTTCATTCAATGGGTTTTCTTTATTTTCATGACTATTTACATTATAGATTGTCACTGAAGGCATCAAAACTACGAATGAACACATGTAGAGTTATGTACTCAACAAAATAAGGTGAAATAACTGAAAACATGTTTTGGTAACACTTTAGTATGGGGAACATAGTCACCATTAATTATTTGCTTATTAAAGTAACAAAGACTTAAATTAGAGTTATTTGGACACTAAGGGAACATATAAGGGTTAAGGTTAGGTTAGGGTTACTAATAAGCAATAATTCTGAGGTTATTGAGGGAAGACTCTTAGTTAATGGCTTACTGGTTGTATAATAAGGCCATGCAGAATAAGGCATTAATAAGTACTTAATTATGACTAATTAAGAGCCAATATGTTTCTAATTTGCATGTTAATAAGCAACTAATTAATGGTGAATATGTGTTCCCCATACCAAACTGTTACCCATGTTTTATATTCCAGTTCTTTCAAATTAGCCACCCTTTCCTCTGATTACTGCTTTGCACACTCTTGGCATTCTCTCGATGAGCTTAAAGAGGTAGTCACCTGAAAGGGGTTTCACTTCACAGGTGTCATAGTTTTGATGCCTTCAGTGACAATCTACAATGTAAATAGTCATTAAAATAAAGAAAACGCATTGAAATGAGGTGTGTCCAAACTTCTGGCCTGTACTGTATATATACACATATACTGTATATATATACTGTATACATATATACCTACATATGGAGAGAGAGAGAGAGAGAGAGAGAGAGAGAGAGAGAGAGAGAGAGAGAGAGAGAGAGAGAGAGAGAGAGAGAGAGAGAGAGAGAGAGAGCAGCATGAATGCATGTAATGCATGGCAATTGCACACATTTCTTGTCCATTTCCGCAACACCTTTTCTACCTCCCTGGAACAAAGATAAAAGCATAGACTTGAGCAGATTTTTTTGAAGAACAAACTTTCATGTGGGGCACATCATTTCATAAGGTCCGCCATAACATTTCATCACTTTAAAACAAATTGGCCTGTCCCATAATTTTAATGCCGCAAGACACATAATTCCAATGTGGCCCGCCACGTCCTTTTATGTTAAAGTTAAAGTACCACTAATAGTCACACAAACACTAGGTGTGGTGAAATTTGTCCTCTGCATTTGACCCATCCCCTTTTTCACCCCTTGGGAGGTGAGGGGAGCAGTGGGCAGCAGCGGTGGCCCCGCCCGGGAATCATTTTTTGATGATTTAACCCCCAATTCCAACCCTTGATGCTGAGTGCCAAGCAGAGAGGTAATGGGTCCCATTTTTATAGTCTTTGGTATGACTCGGCCAGGGTTTGAACTCACAACCTACCGATCTCAGGGCAGACACTCTACCCACTAGGCCACTGAGTAGCACGCATCGTTATTTATGTGGCCCACCTTTTGGCCATGGAGACCAGCTGCTGGGTCTCTGCCACACCAGAGTCCGTTTGGAGAGACTGGAGGAGATGCAGATGAAGAGACAGGGCTGCGGAGCTGGCACTAAAGGCCGGGACGGACAAGCTTCACAGTGTCTTGGCTTAATGAGCATGTATCGGACACCTCAGTCTCCTTAGACGCATCCTCGCTCATCCATGCGGACTGGACACTGGCCGAGAGTTGGCGGGCGGCAGAGGGTGGAGTCGGCTCTCTCGGTTGCTTTGTTGGGTCTGCTCCTCTCTCTGGCCATGCTCCCCCCACACCAGCAGACGATGGCGTGGAACACCTCAGAGGCCACCACAGTGTATATGTTTTGGGTTTTTGTTGTTATTTTATTTTTGTGGCTGTGTGTAGAAATGGCTGGTTGCATCAGCTCTGCTCTTTTAATGTCTTTAAAGGCCTACTGAAATGAGATTTTCTTATTTAAACAGGGACAGCAGGTCCATTCTATGTGTCATACTTGATCATTTCGCGATATTGCCATATTTTTGCTGAAAGGATTTAGTAGAGAACATCGACGATAAAGTTTGCAACTTTTGGTCGCTGATAAAAAAGCCTTGCCTGTACCGGAAGTAGCGTGACGTCACAGGTTGTGGAGCTCCTCACATCTGCACATTGTTTACAATCATGGCCACCAGCAGCGAGAGCGATTCGGACCGAGAAAGCGACGATTACCCAATTAATTTGAGCGAGGATGAAAGATTTGTGGATGAGGAAAGTAAAAGTGAAGTATTAGAGGGCAGTGGAAGCGATTCAGATAGGGAAGATGCTGTGAGAGGCGGGTGGGACCTGATATTCAGCTGGGAATGACTAAAACTGTAAATAAACACAAGACATATATATACTCTATTAGCCACAACACAACCAGGCTTATATTTAATATGCCACAAATTAATCCCACATAACAAACACCTCCCCCCTCCCGTCCATATAACCCGCCAATACAAATCAAACACCCGCACAACACACTCAATCCCACAGCCCAAAGTACTGTTCACCTCCGCAAAGTTCATACAGCACATATATTTCCCCAAAGTCCCCAAAGTTACATACGTGACATGCACATAGCGGCACGCACGTACGGGCAAGCGATCAAATGTTTGGAATCCGCAGCTGCGTACTCACGGTAGCGCGTATCCAACTCAAAGTCCTCCTGGTAAGAGTCTCTGTTGTCCCAGTTCTCCACAGGCCAATGGTAAAGCTTGACTGTCATCCTTCGGGAATGTAACCAATGAAACACCGGCTACGTGTTTGTGTTGCTGCAGCCGGCCGCTAATACACCGCTTCCCACCTACAGCTTTCTTCTTTGCTGTCTTCATTGTTCATTAAAGAAATTGCAAAAGATTCACCAACACAGATGTCCAGAATACTGTGGAATTTTGCGATGAAAACAGACGACTTAATAGCTGGCCACAATGGTGTCCCAAAATGTCCGCTACAATCCGTGACGTCACGCGCAAACGTCATCATACCGAGACGTTTTCAGCAGGATATTTCGCGGGAAATTTAAAATTGCACTTTACTAATCTAACCCGGCCGTATTGGCATGTGTTGCAATGTTAAGATTTCATCATTGATATATAAACTATCCGACTGCGTGGTTGGTAGTAGTGGGTTTCAGTAGGCCTTTAAGGTCCTTTGTGTTCTTTGATGTTTCCCTCTTACACACATGTTTGTGTTCTATGGCTATTAGTTTTTTTATTTTTTGTTTGTTTTTGTTTTTTACTTGGCCTCAGTCTGGACCCCCTCTCCAGGGGCCCAGGCTTAGACTGAATCCCCCCCCCAGTGTTTACCTATTTCTCACCCTTTTTGTAAGGGGCGCCGGAAGTTGGCAGACCCGTCAGCGATCATGTTCTGTCTCTCTGTAATTTTTTTCTGCTCTTGAATGGGATTGTGCTGAAAATCATCATTTCCCCTCGGGGTTGATTCTGATTCTAATCATTTATGTGGCCTGCGAAAGGCTGATAACAAAAAAAGCACTTTCTGGCTAAATGAATTTGTTCTTTCAATTTGGACAGAAAAATGTTGCATATGTTTTACACATCAGCACACTCTAATGTTCCCTGCATTTTTTAATTATTTTTTTGGTTACCAAAAATAAACGTTTAAACATCGCCTTTTCATCTTGACTTACGATTTCAAAGCAAGTTATCCATCAAGCCGTAAAAAAATATCATAATCATAAATAGTTGCTTTTGTAAACTGTGTCACAAGGCCATTATATGTTCATATTCATACATATTCACTGTTAGATGTGGTCTTCTGAGCACAGACATAGTTGCCGTCAATAAAAAACGAGTTTGACCCCCCCATGGTTTAGAGTCCAGCCCCTTGGTTAGTTAATCAATTCAGAGAGGCGCCCATGCTTGCATTATGTATTCTGCGTACATGATTCCTGTCTGGGCTGACGTCATGCAGTCTTGCAGCGTCCCAACAATACCCTCCTTCAGTGTCTTTGCGGGCCCCTTGTAAAAGAGGCCCTGCTTTTGTGTGGCTGCCAGCCTTCCAGCTTTCCTGGGTGTTTTTGTAGAAACCGAACAAACCGGTCTGCTCGGGCCATGTACTTAGACACAGGGGAGATTGCAAGCGGAGGAAGAGCCAGAACTCTTTTTGCCATGCTGCCTGTAATTAGGCTCCGCCTTATGCGCTTCCTACTGTGGTTGCCAAAAAATAAGCCTTGCCAAAAGTTATATGGAAGCAGAGGAGTGAGGTCGCCAGGGCGTCTTCCCGTACCGGACTTCCTCGCTACTTCCCAGCAGCCTCCTCCGAAACACCCCCCCGCACCCCACCACCCTCAATATTCTCCATTCCTCCTGGTTGACTCAGCCCGGCCAGGTCCTGCTATCAATTTACTAGCCCCGTCAAGGCAGGAGGCCCAGGATTACGGTAAAGTAGCCCCTCTTTCTGGTCGACGTGGATGAGTGGGAATGGGAGAAAGTGGAGACGGAGAACAGGCCTGAATCATTGTAAAACACAGCATTCCATTTCGTCCACTGCACCTGGACGTCTCCTAAAAGCAATCTCTCACCAAGTGTGTTTTCCAAATGTCTGCAATCGACTGACTCAGCAGAGAATAAAATATGTCAATGGCGAAATCTTAAAAAGTCAACCCAGGCCTTGGACAAATCTCTCACTAATAATGCCAAGTCTAACTTGCTAAAAGATTGTAGACCTATGACACAGATTTTATACTACATACATGTTCATCAATAATACACATTACAATGAGATAAAAGATTGTAAAAATATATTCCAATTGAAAAAAATATATAAAGACAGAACAATAAAATCATATGGACAGCCATAAGTGTTTACAATTTTGCTTTATATTTATTATTTTACTTATTTTTTGCATGGTTTTGTATTTGTTTTGTATCATCCCGTGAGGTGTATATTACTTCTTTTGTTTTTTTGTTCGGTTTGTACTTCATGAAGTTTTGCACTTGTGTTTTTTTGTGTGTTTTTTTTTGTTTGTTTTCGTTATATTTGGATGTAATTGTTGGTTCATATATCATTAAGTAAGACTATGTATTATGTTGAAGGGGGCAGGAAAATATAAGATTTTTCTTCATCCTGCTCCTTCTCAGGCATTGGTGTGTAACTGTGTAACTGAATAATTGTGGTATAATTGTCTATCAAAGATGCACATCAATGAAGGAGATAAATAAAAATGAAATTAAATTAAATCAATCAATCAATCAATCAATCAATCAATCAATGTTTATTTATATAGCCCTAAATCACAAGTGTCTCAAAGGGCTGTACAATCCACAACGACATCCTCGGTACAGAGCCCACATACGGGCAAGGAAAAACTCACCCCAGTGGGACGTCGGTGAATGACTATGAGAAACCTTGGAGAGGACCGCACATGTGGGTAACCCCCCCCCCTCTAGGGGAGACCGAAAGCAACGGATGTCGAGTGGGTCTGACATAACATTGTGAAAGTCCAGTCCACAGTGGATCCAACACATCAGCGGGAGTCCAGTCCACAGCGGGGCCAACAGGAAACCATCCCGAGCGGAGACGGGTCAGCAGCGCAGAGATGTCCCCAACCGATGCACAGGCTAGTGGTCCACCCGGGGTCCCGACTCTGGACAGCCAGCACTTCATCCATGGCCACCGGACCTATGCAACTCCCCCTCGCAAGGGACAGGGGAGAAGAGGAGAGAAGAAAAGAAACGGCAGATCAACTGGTCTAAAAAAGGGGGGTCTATTTAAAGGCTAGATTATACAAATGAGTTTTAAGATGGGACTTAAATGCTTCTACTGAGGTAGCATCTCTAACTGTTACCGGGAGGGCATTCCAGAGTACTGGAGCCCGAATAGAAAACGCTCTATAGCCCGCAGACTTTTTTTTGGCTCTGGGAATCACTAATAAGCCGGAGTTCTTTGAACGCAAATCAATAATACACTATATTGCCAAAAGTATTTGGCCACCCATCCAAATGATCAGAATCAGGTGTCCTAATCAACTGGCCTGGCCACAGGTGTATACACTGCAAAAAGTCAGTGTTCAAAAACAAGAAAAAAAAAATAATAATTAGGGGTATTTTACTTGAACTAAGGAAAATTATCTGCCAATAGAACAAGAAAATCTGGCTTTTCAAGACTTTCCGAAACAAGTAAAATTAGCTAACCTCAATGAACCCAAAAATACATTAAAACAAGTATATTCTCACTAATAACAAGTGCACTTTTCTTGATAGAAAAAAAATATGTTGAAAAATATTCTTAAATGAAGTAAATGCTAGTGCCATTATCTGGACATTACATTTCTTGAAATCAGCAAACTTACACTAAAAACTAGTTTATTTTTCTTAATGGAAAGGCAACAAGGCAACCGTTTGTTACTCTCGGGGTCTACTAGCCCCTCAGGCAAATCATATTGTCTAAAAATGCATTTTCCCATCGATAACATGACATCATCGCACCAAGTGCGCGCTCTTTTAGTCAATTAGTGCGCGAGGAATATATATACACTACCGTTCAAAAGTTTGGGGTCACATTGAAATGTTCCTATTTTTTAAGGAAAAGCACTGTACTTTTCAATGAAGATAACTTTAAACTAGTCTTAACTTTAAAGAAATACACTCTATACATTGCTAATGTGGTAAATGACTATTCTAGCTGCAAATGTCTGGTTTTTGGTGCAATATCTACATAGGTGTATAGAGGCCCATTTCCAGCAACTATCACTCCAGTGTTCTAATGGTACAATGTGTTTGCTCATTGGCTCAGAAGGCTAATTGATGATTAGAAAACCCTTGTGCAATCATGTTCACACATCTGAAAACAGTTTAGCTCGTTACAGAAGCTACAAAACTGACCTTCCTTTGAGCAGATTGAGTTTCTGGAGCATCACATTTGTGGGGTCAATTAAACGCTCAAAATGGCCAGAAAAAGAGAACTTTCATCTGAAACTCGACAGTCTATTCTTGTTCTTAGAAATGAAGGCTATTCCACAAAATTGTTTGGGTGACCCCAAACTTTTGAACGGAAGTGTAAATATATACATATATATATATATATATATATATATATATATATATATATATATATATATATATATATATATATATATATATATATATATATATATATATATGTATATATATATATATATGTATATATATATATATATATATATATATATATATATATATATATATATATATATATATATATATATATATATATATATATATATATATATATATGTATATATATATATATATGTATATATATATGTATATATATATATGTATATATATATATATATATATATATATATATATATATATATATATATATATATATGTATATATATATATGTATATATATATATATATATGTATATATAACACCAGCCAAATGTTTTTTATTGTAATTTTTTATAATTTACCTGAATGTGCATGAACTATTTTTGTTCAAAATAGTTTGAAATGTCACATGTTAAATGTTTAAATATTAACTGTCCGTTTACTGTACTGTGCCAACTGTACTAAATTAGTTTAGCTTGCAATTTCGTTGTACAATGTACAATGACAATAAAGATATATTCTATTCTATTCTATTATTTTCTCTTGTTTCATTGAAAATAAAACCGCAAAGTCCATTTGGCTGTCATCTGTTTTAATTATGAGACACAATTGTGTCAAAGACATGATTTTTTTGTTCATACTTGAAATAAGAAATTATTACTTTGAAAAAGCAGTTTTATACTCGTGAGTGTTGATGACACAGCTTTGCATCAGTTGATATTCTAGTTTCAAGCATGTTTTACTCAATATAGGTCATAAAATCTCAGCAACTAGCTGTAATATCTTACTGAGATCATTTAGGACCAAACCACTTAAAACAAATAAAAGACTCTGACATAAAATCTGCTTAGTGAGAAGAATGATCTCATCAGACAGAAAATAAGCAAATATCACCCTTATTTGAGATATTTCATTTTACTTAGATTTCAGTTTTTGCAGTGTAAAATCAAGCACTTAGGCATGGAGACTGTCTCTACAAACATTTGTGAAAGAATGGGCCGCTCTCAGGAGCTCAGTGATTTCCAGCGTGGAACTGTCATAGGATGCCACCTGTGCAACAAATCCAGTCGTGAAATTTCCTAAATATTCCAAAGTCTTTATTATAAGAAAATGGAAGAGTTTGGGAACAACAGCAACTCAGCCACCAAGTGGTAGGCCACGTAAACTGACAGAAAGAGGTCAGCGGAGGAATTATGGTATGGGGTTGTTTTTCAGGAGTTGGCCTTGGCCCCTTAGTTCCAGTGAAAGGAACTTTGAATGCTCCAGAATACCAAAATATTTTGGACAATTCCATGCTCCCAACCTTGTGGGAACCGTTTGAAGCAGGCCCCTTCCTCTTCCAACATGATTGTGCACCAGTGCACAAAGAAAGGTCCATAAAAGACATGGATGACAGAGTCTGGTGTTGATTAACTTGACTGGCCTGCACAGAGTCCTGACCTGAACCCGATTGAACACATTTGGGATGAATTAGAATGGAGACTGAGGGACATAATAATACTCTCAATCCCCCCCCCCCCCCCCCAAAAAAAAACGCATTAACTGGCTGGAATATAAAGACAATATAACATAGATCCATAAACATGGATGCATATGCAAAAGTGCAATATATTTTATCTGTACATTAATCTATGTATTTATATCTGCACCTTATTGCTCTTTTATCCTGCACTACAACGAGCTAATGCAACAAAATGTTGTTTTTATCTGTACTGTAAAGTTCAAATTAGAATGACAATAAAAGGAAGTCGAAGTCTATTCAGACGTGACAACTCTATTCCTGACATCGTCATCCACGAAACAGGAATGCAGTTGAAATGAATGTTGATTTACGAATAATCGACTCTGCTGTCAGGCTGATATACGAGCATGAAGGAAAAGCAAACGCTTATCATTTATACATTCTTGTGTACTTAAACATACTCCTGAGTCTATGATCTAATCTTTCCTGCTACAACGCTCCAGTGACCCACAGAACTTTGACCCTTTGGATGCCCTGGACCCCTTTTGTCCGCTTGTTTCCAAAGCAACTAAGTCACAAAGAATGATGCGTGTCCATTGTCCATCTGCCAGAGTGGGTTAATAGTTCAGCCTCGGTCACTGTCACGCTTCATGTCCACCTTTTCTCTCCACGCAGGACAAAGTCACCTCTCGTTAGATCAATGGCCCTGGCGACATAAACACTACACAAAAAGGAAATATATAGATGTACTCACCATCAAAGTAGCCTTTTAAAAGAAGAGTATACTAAAGTTAAAGTACCAATGATAGTCACACACACACGAGGTGTGGCGAAATTATTCTCTGCATTTGACCCATCCCCTGGGAGGTGAGGGGAGCAGTGTGCAGCAGCGGTGGCCACGCCCGGGAATCATTTTTGGTGATTCAACCCCCAATTCCAACCCTTGATGCTGAATGCCAAGCAGGGAGGTAACTGGTCCCATTTTGATAGTCTTTGGTATGACTCGGCCGGGGTTTGAACTCACGACCTACCGATCTCAGGGCGGACACTCTAACCACTAGGCCACTGAGTCGGTAACTATTTGCTAACTTGGAACACACGCCTCACTACAAAAACCTATAAAACCATGTGATGTCTCGCAGCCAATCAGGTAATTAAATGTATTTGAATCCAGTGAAGGTGATCGCCAGTCTTGTCCCATGTTGAAATGCCATCCATCCATTTTCTACCGCTTGTCCCTTTTGGGGTCACAGGGGTCGCTGGAGCCCATCTAAGGCGGGGTACACCCTGGACAAGTCGCCACCTCATCACAGGGGCCAACACAGATAGACAGACATTCACACACTAGGGCCAATTTACCTATCCCCAGGTGCATGTCTTTGGTCACGGGGAAAACACGCAAACTCCACACAGAAAAATCCCGAGCGCAGGATCGAACCCAGGACCTTCGTATTGTGAGGCAGATGCACTAACCCCTCCCGCACCGTGCTGCCCATGTTGAAATGGATATCATTAGTATGTCATCATAGAAGACTATGATTTTTGCTGTGGTTTTGGGTCAACCATAACAACACCAGAGGAACGTAATGACCACAAGAATAAACAAAGAAGAGCGGATAAACCCACATGCCACAACATTTGGTAATAATTTGACGTTGTTTACAATTGAGGCTGTAGATTCTTTGTACCTAATGTTGTAGCCAGTGAGCGTAGTTAGACCAGTAATGGGCCGTCAGGGCCAGCAAGGCCTTCTCGGCTGGCCTAACATAACCAGAAATCATGATCATAATTAAAGATAAAAATATTTTTTCATTTACTTTCCCTGAATATCTAAAAGTATTCATATTCTCTTCATGTCATATTATGCTCCTTACAGCGCTGTTTTTTTTTGTTTGAGTTTGTATCCAATCAGAATTCAGCTAGCTTATGTTGCCATGCTGTACCAAATCTGCCCGAGGCCTTCAGAATCAACAATGCGGGCGTCCGTGCACTGTAAGTGATCGGGGACATACAGTTGATAGACAGTTGCGAGAGTTGTTGTTGTCAATAAGGCCTTCTAGATGGCCTCACGTTGAACGTGAAATTTACGGGTCCTGGGATTGGATACTCATCGGGACCGTTAGCGGATGAATTTGAGAACAAAGAGTTGAGAGACAGTTGCGATAGCCAATCAGATCACAAGTTGTTGACAGTAGCCTATCTAGGTAGCCTGATGTTAACGAGACTGTGATTGGATACTCACTTGTCATTCCAAAGTGAGTATCCGTTCACAAGTTTCAATTTAGCAGGAAGCGGGAAGTGTTGCGTCGTATAGCCAGACCGGGATAGCAGAGAAGGAGAACAAAACGTTGATTAAGTGGCAGATATATATTTGCGAGGCCATTTTCAAGGATATTTAAAGACAAACTACATATTGTGAGACGATTTCGGCCAACCCCGGAAGCTAGTTCAGCTGTTCTAGCGATGAAATGCTCGCCATTTCCATTAGAATAAGCAGACGACCACTGGCTTATACGGCATCAAATAGGTTCTACAAATTGTGAGTTCAAATATTTAATTTTTTCAATTTGAATGTTTTTTGCCATTTTAATTTTGACAGTACCACATAAGATATGTTTTAATTGCTGAAGCAATTTAATTAAATGGGCCAGAAAATAACCCGTTTTGTACACTGTTGATGTGTGTGGGGAGGCGTGGCCGGCAGACCGACAGCGAGGCGGGGCAGACCCCGAGATGGCGGCGAGGAGGCGTGGCCGGCGGGCCAGCGGTGAGGCGGGGCGAGTCGGGATCGTTGCCGTAATAAACATCAGGTGCCTGGATCGCCCGGCTGCGCACAATTGTGTAATCCCCTCCCTGTGTGTAAAAGGGCGGCAGCAGAGAACGACGGGGCAGAAGGAGCTGGAGAGACGCGAGCACATGCAGCGCGAAATCAACAAAGAGCGAGGGACATACGACGACGCGGGAGGCTGAAAAGCGACCGGAAGAGCGAGCAGTCGAAGAGGAAGGAGCTGAAAAGCGACCCGACCAGAGACTGAGTACTATTGAAAAATAAACAAAGTCACAAACTGCTTGCCGTCATGTCAGTCCTTGGTGGTCCATGGAACCCCGACAGCGAGAGACTGTCACAATGTGATTCCAATATTCCAGCAGTGCATAAATGTGTTCCTGTATAGCAGGGGTGTCCAAAGTGCGGCCCGGGGGCCATTTGCGGCCCGCAGCTAATTGTTTACCGGCCCGCCACATATTCTGGAAATGCTATTGCAAAAATGAAAAAAACATTTAAAAAAAGTGGAATGAGGTGAAATCTAACTAGAAAAAGTTGCAATGTTGACACAAAGCTACCATGCAGGCTTTTTTTCCTCTTTTGTCTATCTTTCTTTTTTCTTTTTTTGCCATTGCTCAAAAAAAAAAAAAATCAATGTTATAATGAATTATTTACCTATTCAAGGCTCCAATTATTTCAAATATTTCACTTTAAAAAGTTTTGTGGGAAATATTGCATATATTGTGTGGTT
The DNA here is from genome assembly GCF_033978785.1 of Entelurus aequoreus. Taxonomy (NCBI): domain Eukaryota; kingdom Metazoa; phylum Chordata; class Actinopteri; order Syngnathiformes; family Syngnathidae; genus Entelurus; species Entelurus aequoreus. Next base: position 18,868,626 of record NC_084733.1, read on the forward strand.
GCCATACAAAAACATCAACATTTTATTTGACAAAAGAGCCTAAAACAAACAAAATAATAGTTCAAGCGTAAAATCGACAGATATATCTGAAGTTGAGCTCGTAACTTAAGTGTTGAAAGTAAAAAAAAAACGAATAAAAATGTATCACTTTCTGAGTGGGGCACCTTTTGGATCCCAAATATATTTAATGGGATTTTATTTATCTTTTCACTGTGATTACTCAAAAATAATAATGAATTAAAATCAATGGTGTCCTGCATTATTGATGTTTTTAAGGCTCCAATTACTTCACATCAATCATTGCTTTCTGAATGTTTTGGGCAATGGGGGAAATACTGCATATTTCAGTTTTATTATAAAAAATTAAGTTGTCTTTGACAGAAAAGGCATGCAACCTTTTTGTTTTTTTAAACTTTAAGTTGAAGGTGATATACTGTACAGATTTACTGTAAGCATTATATATAAAAAAAATAATAATAATTTGACTTGTTTTTAACATTTTAATGACTTAGACCCTTTATGGTCCCCGGGATGCCCTAAAGGTAAAAAACAAACAAAATCCATATATTTTGTTATGGTTTGAAAATTAAAAATATCAAAATGGCCCCCGCATGCTTTAATTTTTCCGTGTGCGGCCCTCAGTGGAAAAAGTTTGGACACCCCTGCTGTATAGTATTTCTCCAGCAATGGTCACGTGGTGACATAAATTATGGTATTTTGAGAGGTAATTATTGAAGTTGGACATCACTGAAGGCCTAGGTGGGAAACGCACGGCCCGCCACTGAGTTATACCAATGACATCAAAAGCTTAACAAAAAAAGTGTTACAGTCGGTTTGCATGTGTAATGCATGGTTTCTGTGTTTATTTAAAAGTTTCAAAACACAATATTACAAAAATATTAAGTGCTGCCGGTCATACAAAAAAAGTCTTGTATGAAAACAAATCAGCAAAAATAATATAAATACAAAATCACTTATGTACAAACACCAAAAGAAAAACCAAACAATGCTTACTCAAATGACTATATGAATTCACATTTCCAAATCTAAATAACAAAAAAGTAAAACAGTAAAACACACACTCACACACACACCTATAAAATCTATAAACTCATGCTGTCAAATTCACACCCAAACTTTCAAGTTTTTATGTTAGGACAGGACTGTTAGCTTATCTCCAACAGCTGAGAGGGGGGGGAAAAAAGCCCATTGAATATCAATCACGTCATCAACTTTCCGTTTCCCAGGTGTGACAACGTCTCGGGATAACTCTGAACAGCTCAAATGTTTTCTTTTTAAAAGTTGAACTAACCCCACATGTGGCAACGGGGGGCAAACAAACAAACAAACAAACATAACACGACAATTTCAGAAATACAATACAATAGTAATTGTGCATTACTAAATCATTTAAAGCAATTATTAAACTACCACTGTGATTTGAAATCAAGGATTCCAAACGGTAAGTGATCCTTCGCCGGGTCACGGCTTGTTCGGCGAGGACTCGCATGGTCCTGAACGCTGGTCGAAATGACAACAGACTGATGCACCTTTCGGTTGAAATAACTTCACGTGGTTAATAAACTACCGCAGGTGGCACGTGTTGTGTGCTCAGTGCTAGTATGGCTTGGAGTTTACTTCCTTCCAGTGATTGGGTTAAACCTGTAAAAGCTGCACGGCCATGGCTTTTAAAGCTGCCAGTAGAATGCTGCCCCCTATTGGCCAATGCTGGGGCAAGGGCAAGACATAATTCCTGAGTTCAACACACTATAAACACGGTCTGCCCTATGTCATCACTCCTACGACCAGTTGATTTTTTTCCTAGGGGGATTTGCAGCCAAATTCTACGATGAAGATGTGGGGGTAAAACAACTCACAGCGGCATTAAAAACGAGCATCATAGTGTGTACTTCCTAAATGTCCCATCAGCTCTTACAAGAGATCGTTGAGGTCGTACGTGTCGAAGAAGTCGGACACTCCCTCGCCGTCCTCCAGGCTCCACAGGTAGCTGTGGTCCAAATGCGGGGAGAAGCTAACAAAGGGGGTGTTGGGGTCGGCCGTAAAGGACGTGCCGGGCAGCTGGTCTTCGGTGATCTGGAGCAGGCTGGGGGGCAGACCAAGAAGACCCTCCACATCCAGCAGAGAAGAACCGGACGCCGCGGTGGTGGTGGAGGAAGAAGAAGAAGAAGCTGGGGCTGGTGTTGAGCAATTTTCTGTAGGGAGTTAAAAACAAACAAAACATCTCTAAATCAAGGCTCCTTAGCGTTAAATATTGTTGCTTGTATATTTTTCTTTTTGGAATAACCCAACTATAAGAAATGTCTCATTGTGCAGGGTCTGGGAATGTATACATGCAAACCAGCAGGTGGCGCCAAACGGCTTCAACCCAGCTTTTTTCTTCTGCGTACCTTCGACAGGTTCTTCTTTGATGCAGAGGTCTAAGGGCTGCACTGGCGTCGTCAACGGCTTTTCGGGTGTGACCGAGCTCTTGACAGGACTGGCGTCTTCAAGGCCCTCCTCCGGACACAGGTACACCTCTATGGGGCCATTCTTGCTCTTTAGATAGATTTGTAATGACCCCTGGCATAGAACAGAGGAAACATTTAGTCTTCGATGGACTCAAGGGCATTGTTTCCTACTTATTCCAAAGACAACAATTGTATAGAAACGGGAGCGCAGAACTTCTGTTTTCCACACAGAGATCCTGCAAAAGGTGTGCAATCAGGGCCATAACCGTAAATCCTGTGACTTTTACACGGAACCTAACGAAAGCAGAATATTGTGGTGACTTTGTGCAGTTTCACACAGTGCACCGCCTCTGAAGTCAGAACATTGGATGGTGGACTTAGGCCCCTTCTCTAGGCCACAGTTAGCCAATGTTTATCTCTAGGGATTTCCCAATAGACATTTTTGGCTTCCGATCCGATTTTTTTTGGCCTCAAATCCAATCCGGTCGGTTGAAAATAAATTAGAGAACTGAAAATGTTTTATATCAAGTAACTAAAGTAATAACAGATTTTTAGAAAGCTTACATTATCGTATTACATTCAGAATTTGCTAGTATTGTTACATATTCATTTCTGTGGTAGCTACTAGGGCTGTGAATCTTTAGGTGTCCCACGATTTGATTCAATATCGATTCTTGGGGTCACGATTCGATTCAAAATCAAATTTTTTTTCAATTCAACGCGATTCTCGATTCAAAAACGATTTTTTTCTTGATTTAAAACGATTCTCTATTCATTCAATACATAGGATTTCAGCAGGATCTACCCCAGTCTGCTGACATGCAAGCAGAGTAGTAGATTTTTGTAAAAAGCTTTTATAATTGTAAAGGACAATGTTTTATCAACTGATTGCAATAATGTAAATTTGTTTTAACTATTAAATGAACCAAAAATATGACTTATTTTATCTTTGTGAAAATTTTGGACACAGTGTGTTGTCAAGCTTATGAGATGCGATGCAAGTGTAAGCCACTGTGACACTATTGTTAATTTTTTATTTATTTTTATAAATGTCTAATGATGATGTCAATGAGGGATTTTTAATCACTGCTATGTTGAAATTGTAACTAATATTGATACTGTTGTTGATAATATTAATTTTTGTTTCACTACTTTTGGTTTGTTCTGTGTCGTGTTTGTGTCTCCTCTCAATTGCTCTGTTTATTGCAGTTCTGAGTGTTGCTGGGTCGGGTTTGGTTTTGGAATTGGATTGCATTGTTATGGTATTGCTGTGTATTGTTTTGTTGGATTGATTAATTTAAAAAAATAAAAATAAAAATAAAAATTGTAAATACATTTTTTTAAAAAACAAAAAAAAAAAGATTTTTTAAAAATGAGAATCGATTCTGAATCGCACAACGTGAGAATCGCGATTCTAATTCGAATCGATTTTCCCCCACACCCCTAGTAGCTACTGCCATTTGTGGTATTGAATGTAGGACTGGTCGATTATGGCAAAAATAATATTCACTAATATTTTGATTGATTTTGTAATCATGATTAATTACACGATTATTCATAATTGGAACTCATTATGTAATTTGTACCACCGAAATTCAACTTTAAATATAGTTTTAAAAAAAAAAGAAATAATTCAGTAACAATTAAACCACAAGTTAAATAATAATCATAGCAATAACAATACATTAAAATAATAATAGCAGTACAACAAAATAAAATCAAGTTCCTGCATACCTTTTTTTTAATTTTGTCTTTTTTTTTTTTATAGCTTCCATACTTATTTTACCACCATCAAATGTGTGCTTTTTGTGTCAAATAAAATGTGTGTTAATTAAATGCAAAAATCCTCACATTGTTTGGTGCAATACATCTTTAGACAATTTTGACTAGTATTTAAGGTCAAAGCATAAGAATTGTGTAAATGTATCAGTAAGTTCTTTAAGTACATTATGGTTGTGTAAGGTACTTTTTTGAAACCTTTATTTTGTCAGTGCAGTCATATCGGATGTGGCGAACCGCGCTATTATTGTGAAGGGGGGAATTGTGCTGTGCTGTTGTTGAATAAGCGCTACCGGACACATTCTTTTCACACTTTCACTCACATGCATGTCAATTTCCATGATATTCTGCATTTAACAGCGGGTTTCGTCCAACTATGTGACTTCTTCCAATGTTACGTAAACGCGGAAATCATATTGACATACTTTTTTTTGTTGAGTTTAGTGATTATTGATTAGGCATAAAATTGGTAACCATTCCAAACTTTTAGTAGACGTGCCCTTTTTGTCACTCATTCACTGCTCATCTGTGTTACTGTTACAAACTCTGAAATTTGCATGCATTCTCATTAATCTTTTTTTTCCTCCTATATTATATTTTTATAATTGTGAGAAGCAAAAAAATCGAAACCAAAATGCGATTATTTGTCCAGCCCTAATTGAATGTTACATGCAATTATTTTAACAAAATAAAACGGTAAGTACACAATAACTAAACAGAAACAAAAACTACTATTGGCTCCCATTTAAATAATGTGAATTTTGAGCTCAAAGCCTTCCTGTATCTAAAACTTACTTATTATTTCTGTAGAGTAAACAATAACAAAAACTCCCAAAAATATTTTGTAATAAGAATAAGAAAAATATCAACCTAATAACTTTAGTATTGTTTGTATACTGATACTATACTAGGTATCAATAGTACCGACATCTGGATCGATCACCCCTACTTTACACCAATGCTATTGCATTTAGCTTAGGGCTGGGCGATACAGCTGAAAACTGTATCACAATATAAATTTTTTTATATCGGTCGATATTGCTAATTATTGATATTTTTATGACCTATGGAAAAGATGGACCATGAGAAGAATTTAATAAATGTTAAAACATTTTATTTCAAATGTAACCTTCCTCCGATTATAACCCCCTCAGCTATCAAAGCAGAAAGGAAAGAAAATGTCAACACAACCATGGAAAACACTCAAACAATGTAAACAAAATTCTACAAATCACAACAAACACAATAACCGGTTTAGATCAAGGTGTAAAAATAAGGAAAATGTAAGAAATGCTTGATAAAGTGTATCAAAATAGTGTAAATTGAATTTTTTTAAATTTTTTTGCAGGTTTACTGGCAGGAAGTTACATAGCCTGTCTAATATTGAATTTTGTCTGTTATTCTCATTTCGGCATGAAATTTAATTTGTTATGCACTGCAGTAATGAATATTTAAATATCATTGCATCAAATTATTATTTTAAATTAGCAAATGTGTTACTTTTGGTAATTATTTAAGTTTTACAGTCCTGCACTTTTAGTTCCTAACTGTTTCCGTACATCTGAAAAGGGAACGGACGAGGGTTAAAAAGAAAAGATGAGCGCGGCGAAGGACTACGGTCCATTTAAAAAAAAAAAAAAAAAAATGCCATATGGTCGAGGTGACTTTTTTATTTTTTATAAATTGACAATTTCTTTGCTCTCTGCAGCAGTCTTTTTTACTTTCTCTTCGCAACCAAACGTGATATTTGATACTGTAACACGATTGGCTGTTCAGTGTGTCCCTCCCATTGCTCACTGAACACTTTCTGTTTTGATAGTTTACCAGCGTGCGAGTGCCTTGTTCATGCAACAAACCATGCCTCATTCTTTTCGGTTTCTTTTGACTAAAAAAATATATAGTCGCGATCAAAAGTTTACATACACTGGTAAATAACATAATGTCATGGCTGTCTTGAGTTTCCAATCATTTCTACAACTCTTATTTTTTTGTGATAGAGTGATTGGAGCACATACTTGTTTGTCACAAAAACATTCAGGAAGTTTACTGAAAATGTGACCAAATCTGCTGGGTCAAAAGTATACATACAGCAAAGTTAATATTTGGTTACATGTCCCTTAGCGAGTTTCACTGCAATAAGGCGCTTTTGGTAGCCATCCACAAGCTTCTGGTTGAATTTTTGACCACTCCTCTTGACCAAACTAATGAAAAGTACCGGTCCGCCACCAGATCTACACTGTAATGATACCAAGTACAGGAGGGTATCTAGTCGATACTACTATGATTATGTCGATATTTTTTGGCATCACAACATCTTCTTTCGTTTTTTTTAAATGTATATTATGTTTTATAAACTCAGGAAATATGTCCCTGGACACATGAGGACTTTGAATATGACCATGGTCACTACTGCCTAGTTTCTCTTGTTATATTCTTATTTTACTGTTATATTTTTATTCTCATTGTTGCTTTTTATTTTTATTCTATTGTAATATGTTTCTATTTTCTTTCCATTTATACCCCCATTATTTACTTTTTACTTTTTTTAAGTTCGATCTCAATTTTGTACACTGCTGCTGGAATTTTAATTTTCCTGAGGGAACTCTTCTGAAGGAATCAACAAAGTACTATCTATCTATCTATCTATGTATGATCCTGTAACTACTTGGTATCCGATTGATACCCAAATTTGTGGTATCATCCAAAACTAATGTAAAAGTATCAAACAACAGAAGAATAAATGATTATTACATTTTAACAGAAGTGTAGATAGAACATGTTAAAAGAGAAAGTAAGCAGATATTAACGTAAATGAACAAATAGATTAATAATTCATTTTCTACCACTTGTCCTTAATGTTGACAAAATAATAGAATGGAAAATGACACAATATGTTACTGCATATGTCAGCAGACTAAATTAGGAGCCTTTGTTTGCGTACTTACTAATAAAAGACAAGTTGTCTTGAAAGTTCACTATTTTATTTAAGGACAAACTTGCAATAAGAAACATATGTGTAATGTACACCAAGATTTGTTGTTAAAATAAAGCCAATAATGCAATTTTTTGTGGTCCCCTTTATTTAGAAAAGTATCGAAAAGTATCTAAATAATGTTGGTACCAGTACCAAAATATTGGTATCGGGACAACACGAGAGGCCAATAAATGCAGGCTCTCCGTGTGAAAGAGGGGGAGGTGTGTCCAAAGATGTGTGCTCACCTCGGCCGTGTCTGGCACCTCCAGCTTTGTCTCGGAGGGAGCCTTGACGGCGACAACAGTCTGGTCTCTGAGGCTGGCGATGGACCTGATGTCTTGATACGTCACATAGCCCAATGTAAAGCGGAGGGGTCAAGGTTCACAACCATCTAGACAACTTGACACAAACAACTTTATTGATGCGTGTATGTAAAGGATATTTCTGATTGTCTTTGTGCTCAGTGAGCTGTTTGAGATGTGCGGTGCTGGAGTGGATGAGCTCGTCCAGGGATTGCTCCGCTCTTTCCAGGTCTCCCAGCTCTTTCCTCAAAGCTCGAGCCTTCTCTCCTCCGCTGGCACCGCCTTCGAACACATCTCCCACCCTGCAGGAAACAAGAGAACTGAGTTTTTGTCCAAAGAAAATGTGTTTACTTTTAATACATGCAGACCTTTAGGAGATCAGGCCCTGAATATCCTCCAAGAAACACACAAGACTGGTCTTTGAGTATTGTAGTCAAGTCATTTTCAAAAGGTAAATAATGGCAGGCTATAGACTACTGGGAGCTAACAACTAAACAACAGCTCAGCACAAAATAGCACACAAGCTAGATATACTGTATGTAATAAGTAGAGATGTCTGATAATATCGGACTGCCGATCTTATCGGCCGAAAAATGCTTTAAAATGTAATATCGTAAATTATCGGTATTGGTTTCAACATTATCGGTATCGGTTTCACAAAGTAAAATTAATGACTCTTTAAAACGCCGCTGTGTACACGGACGTAGAAATAAGTACAGAGCGCCAGTAAGCCGGCCCAGTCACATAAAATCTGCGGCTTTTCACACACACACACAAGTGAATGCAACGCATACTTGCTCAACAGCCATACAGGTCACACTGAGGGTAGCCGTATAAACAACTTTAACACTGTTACAAATATGCGCCACACTGTGAACCCACACCAAACAAGAATGACAAACACATTTCGGGAGAACATCCGCACCGTAACACAACATAAACACAACAGAAAAAATACCCAGAACCCCTTGCAGCACTAACTCTTCCAGGACACTACAATATACACCCCCCGCTGCCCCGCCCCCCCTCACCTCAACCCTGCCCCCCCAACCTGCCCACCTCAACCTCCTCATGCTCTCTCAGGGAGAGCATGTCCCAAATTCCAAGCTGCTGTTTTGAGGCATGTTAAAAAAAAAAATGCACTTTGTGACTTCAATGATAAATATGGCAGTGCCATGTTGGCCTTTTTTTCCATAACTTGAGTTGATTTATTTTGGAAAACCTTGTTACATTGTTTAATGCATCCAGCGGAGCATCACAACAAAATTAGGCATAATGTGTTAATTCCACGACTGTATATATCGGTATTGGTTGATATTGGTTGATATCGGTAATTAAGAGTTGGTCAATAACGGAATATCTGATATCGGCAAAAAAGCCATTATCGGACATCTCTAGTAACAAGTGTCCTTAAAGGCCTACTGAAACCCACTACTACCGACCACGCAGTCTGATAGTTTATATATTAATGATTAAATCTTAACATTGCAACACATGCCAATACGTCCGGGTTAACTTATAAAGTGCAATTTTAAATTTCCCGGGAAACTTCCTCTTGAAAACGTCTACCTGTATGTATGATGACGTATGCGCGTGACGTCACGACGGCAACGGAAGTATTTGGACCCAATGTGTCACCATACAAAAAGCTCTGTTTTCATCGAAAAATTCCACAGTATTCTGGACATCTGTGTTGGTGAATCTTTTGCAATTTGTTTAATGGACAATGGAGACTGCAAAGAAGAAAGTTGTAGGTGCGATCGGTGTATTAGCGGCGGACTACAGCAACACAACCAGGAGGTTGTGTTGTGTTTGAGCTGGATACAAGACGCACTACCGTGAGTACAGCTTTGGCTTCCAAACATTTGATCGCTTGCCCGTACGTGCGTGTCGCTATGTGCATGTCACGTACGTAACTTTGGGGAAATATATGTTTCTTACCGACTCTGATGGCGGCCGGGGTGTCGTCGAAAGCTACAACGCCCGCCGCCGCTCCGTAGCTAAGTTAGCTTCAATTGTTAAGCTTCGCCAAGCTGGAAATTATTAACTGTGTATTTACATGTTCATGGTTTAATAGTATTGTTGATCTTCTGTCTATCCTTCCAGTCAGGGTTTTTTTAAATTGTGTTTCTATCTGCATTTGAGCCTGATGCTATCATGTTAGCTCAGTAGCTAAAGAGCTTCACCGATGTATTGTCGTGGAGATAAAAGTCACTGTGAATGTCCATTTCGCGTTCTCGACTCTCATTTTCAAGAGGATATAGTATCCGAGGTGGTTTAAAATACAAATCCGTGATCCACAATAGAAAAAGGAGAAAGTGTGGAATCCAATGAACCCTTGTACCTAAGTTACGGTCAGAGCGAAAAAAGATACACCCTGCACTACACTCTAGTCCTGCACTCTAACGTTCCTCATCCACGAATCTTTCATCCTTGCTCAAATTAATGGGGTAATCGTCGCTTTCTCGGTCCGAATCGCTCTCGCTCCATTGTAAACAACGGGGAATTGTGAGGAATCCTTCCTCCTGTGACGTCACGCTACTTCCGGTGTAGGCAAGGCTTTTTTTTAATCAGCGAACAAAAGTTGCTAACTTTATCGTCGTTGTTCTATACTAAATCCTTTCAGCAAAAATATGGCAATATCGCGAAATGATCAAGTATGACACATAGAATGGATCTGCTATTCCCGTTTAAATAAAAAAAATTCATTTCAGTAGGCCTTTAATTCAACAATATTGCAGTTTAAAACAACATTTGCAAATATAAACAAGAATCAAAATAATTATATTTGTATATTACTTACACATACAAAGTCTAAGGCAAAAAGTGTCCCCGTTATTTAATTTACTGCATCATGAGCTTAACTTAAAAGGGAAACGGCACTTTTTTTTTTAAATTTTGCCTATCGTTCACAATCATTATGAAAGACATGACAACAGATGGATTTAATGCATTCTAAATATGGAATAAACGTAAATAAAAGTCCGCTTACAGGAGTTATCTCACCCTCTGAGAAGTTTTACTAATGTTTTCCAATGTTGTAAAAATGTGTAGAATAAATATTACATTTCAACATTTCTGTTAACGAAGATTTGCGTCAGCCTGTGACACAGTCATTTTGATAGTAGGCTAATTAAGCTAATACAGAAACACTTACATCATGTGTTGCCTTCATTATAACACTTATTTAAGTCTTTAAAAATTTTTGCGGCTCCAGACAGATTACTTTTTTGTATTTTTGGTCCAATATGGCTCTTTACAACATTTTGGGTTCCCGACCCCTGGCCCATCCCTACCTAGAGGGCAGATTTGCTTCTAAGCTCTTGCACTTACAACCACTGGATGTTGTTCTTCGACTTTTTCCGGATGAGTTGAACTCCCTCCAGGACGTTGGTGATGTCATAAATTCTTCTTTTTTGAACCTCCAGGACATCAGTGGCCCAGTTCAGGTCCAAAACTCCGTCTGGAGACTCGGCAATGAGGCCCACAAATTTTTTAGTCAGCAGGCCCAGCGAGGTGTCGTATCTTGTCCGCTCGCCTGGCGACTTTGGAGCTGAAGGCAACGACCAGAGACTTTTCTTACAAAACAGTAACTTGTTTTAAAGTGATGATATTAATAAAAAGTCATGTTCTCACTTCTTGGACTTGCTGCAATGATGCCTTTGCCTTTAGGGGTGCGGAACTCAGGGAGGAAAATTGGATCTTCAAGATCCAGCTTCCTTTTAGCCTAAAAGAAGCAGAGACATGCATATTGTTTTAATAATACACGTTTATTGTCACAATCAGACAAGAGTACACCCGTTGCCTTCAAGTCCAGGCTTCCTTCATTTACCGTATTTTTCGGAGTATAAGTCGCACCGGGGTATAAGTCGCACCTGCCGAAAACGCATAATAAAGAAGGAAAAAAATGTATATAAATCGCACCAAACTATGAAAAAAAAACTGCGACTTATAGTCCGAAAAATACGGTACTCTGAAAATATTCAAGCATAAAACAGAGGCAACAAAAGCAGCCAAAAGTGCTAAAGGAAGGTTGGAAAGTTGCCCCCTCAGTCATAAATGTGCCAACAGCCCTCAAGTGCAAGAACAAAGCATCCCCTTACACTTTCCCAAGCAATTCAACAGGGCAGCGTGTAGGTGGGGGGGGGGGTAATCACCTCTCAACCCACCGCCTGCACAACGCCAGGAAATCCTCAGAATGAACCCACCCCCTCAAGCCTTTCCACGGCTCCTTAGTGGCTTTTCTTTTACATTGACGGCACACCATGAATACAAAGATTATTAACTGTAACTCGACACACACTAGCAGCATGGAGAAAAAACACACACGTCATTAAAACTTTTTTAAACAGTGTGACTGACGGTGACTGACGTCGACCTTAGGGGTGTAAAAAAAGGAATATATAAATCGTATTTGTAATGATTAATTGATAAAAAAAAATTAAAAAAAATCGATTAAAAAAAAAAAAAAGTTTAAATCTGTTTTGTCCAGCCACTCAGGCAAATAGAAATTACAACAATTTTTAAATTGGACCAAGGTGCTTTACAGGTTAAAAAGCATAGAGCAAAAAAATAAAACATAATAAAAATAATAATAAAATAAAAAAAATTGTACTTTATTGATTCCTTCAGGAGAGTTCCCTCAGGAAAATTAAATTTCCAGCAGCAGTGTACAGAATTGAGATCGAATTTAAAAAGTAAAAAGTAAATAATGGGGGTACAAATGTAAATAAAATAGAAAATATTACAATAACAATAAAAATAAAAATATAACAGTAAAAATAAGAATATAACAAGAGAAACTAGGCAGTAGTGACCATGTTATGAAAATGTATTGCACTGTTAATTGCAAATCATATTGTTGATGCAGATGCCCATATCTGTTGTACATATTTACTTTACAAAAGCCAAGTGTTGGATACTTCTCTTGTTGCCTTATTTGTATTTGACTTTATTAAATGTTTGGGTAAAATGTTATTAAACAAAACGAATTTTAAGTAATATAGAAATGTATCACAGCTGTTTACTTTATGGAGGAATGTATCTAACCATAGAACTGGCCCCAATGTTATTAAAAAAAGTATTGATTTTGAATCAAGAATCGTTTTGATTTGAGAATCGATTCTGAATCAAACTATAACCCCCAAGAATCAAATCGTGTGGTGCTTAAAGATTCACAGCCCAAGTCGAAATAACCAAAACCTGCTCATTTACTTGCGACTTTCCCCAGAGACTTAAGGAGAATGGGCAGCTTGTTGCCATTGTTTTCCTCCATTTAAACATGAGCATCATTTACATTTACAGTATTTCTTTTTCATGATAATTTATACTCTTGTCTAACAGAGCTAAATTCTTTGTAGGTCTTGACCACATTGACAATAAAGCTTTCATTCATGCCATATGCCTTATTCACACTGCAAGTCAATTCCGATTTGTTTGCCCATACTAGACCTGCATCAAATTTTTCATGTCAATGTGAATTAGGGCTGGATGATTATGGCAAAACAAATAATTACGATTATTTTGAATGATATTGTAATCACGATGAATTACAGGATTAATTATGAATTTGACAACATGAGTATTTATTGCACCACCAAAACTCAACTTGAAAAATGTTTAGTTTTTTTTAATCTGGCTATAAATAAGTAACAAATAAACCACAACAATTAAAATAATAATAGCAACAAGAATACATTCAAATCACAATAGCAATAAAAAGAACAATACAATTCGGTTGTTCTAGTTTGTTTTTAATTCAGTTTTACTTTTACACATATTTTTACCACCATACATAAATAAAATGTAATACATTGTTTGTTGATTATATGCAAAAATCCTCACATTTATTGGTGTAAGACACATCTTTGGACAATTCTGACCAGTATTTTAGGTTTAAAGCCTAATAATTGTGTAAATGTATCAATAAGTACTTTAAGTACATTATGCTAGTGTATGTTACATTTTTTGAAACCTTTATTTTGTTAGCGCAGTCAGACCGGATGTGGCGCACCATGCTATTATTGTGAAAAGGGGAAGTGTGTTGTGCTGTTGTTCTCAGCTTGACGAGTAAAGAGGCACTTGAGGCTGTACAAAAAAAAAATATATAATAATAAAATAAAAAGCAAGCCTCTCAAGTCACTGGTTGTAGATTATGTAACATCGATTATGTTGTTACAACAACACAAGTACTGTAGATGAAATGTGTTGCGAGTGTATGGATTGTCCCTGCTAGTTTTAGCTCCGTAGTTTAGTCCATGTTTCAAGTGGCCGTTTCGACATTGTTTAGTTCAGGATGGCGGCGGTTGAATGTGTTGGGGGATAAATGAGCGCTAGTGGACAAATTGTTTTCCTAAATAAATGACAACATTTCAATTATATTTATGTAAATTTACCTGATTTTATTTTGCATTTAAGAGCAGATTCCGTTCTATTGGCCTATTGTGTGACTCTGTCCGTGGTTACATGAACCCAGAAATCATATGCCTTACTTCTTCTATTGAGTTTAGTGATTATTGATTAGGCATACTAGCGTTGTGTCAAATTAAAAGTAGCAACCATGGAAACATCCCAAAGTTGGAGTAGACATGCTCGCTTTTTACTCATTCGCTACTCATCTGTTTCATCGTCACAAGCTCTGGAATTTTCATGCATGTTGCGCAACCCATTAATCGTTTTTCCCCCCGATTATTATATTGTCATAATCGTGAGAAGCTATAATCGAAATTGAAATTAAAATTACATTAATTGTCCAGCCCGAATGTGAACAATACAAGTTCTTAATTTCTCAAATGATACCCGGGCCTCTTTCTTATGTGGATATAGGCATGGGCGATATGGCCCAAAAATAAAATCTCCGATTTTTTTCACAAAAAGTTTGATTCACGATTTTTCTGATTTCCCCCCACCCCCTACTTTTTAAAGAAAACAATGAATATAAATGACAGAGACAATTCAAAACAATTTATTCTTTAAAACTAGTAGTTTGAAATAACACTGCATACACTGCATTTTACTCTTAGCAAACTTCTGATTAGTATAATGTTATTTTTAGACCCGATATAAATTGTACTTTTTATGAAATAATATTCAAATAATTAAATTAAGAGCTTCCCGTGGGAAGCAATACTTCTGCTTGAATAGAATAATTCTGTTAACAAAAATTTAGCATTGCACATTGCATGCAATTAAACAATCTCCAACATTGAGATCTATAAAGTGCAAACTTCTGTCTTGAATAAAATACTTCAGTAAATAAAAATGTAGTATTGTACATTGTATCCAAATAAATAATGTAGTAAAACATAGTGGACTATAGTTTGTTTCAGTAAGTAGATAGATAGTAATTGTGTTTCTTTCTCATTATACATGGCATCGTCATACATACACGGTGTAAATGACTCCAGCCCGTACTTTAGTTGTTGTTGGGTCTTGTAAATAATTGTATTCGCCGCACTCGGCTGGAGGCTTTGGTTTCAGATGCAGCAATAAGTTAGTTGTGCGGATGCCTTTTTGAAACAAATTTTGCACCGTTTCCACGCCTGTTGCCACAAAACGAAAGTACTGACAACACTTTTCTTTTCTTTAGAACAAATCTCTCTTTCTTGTTAGCACTAGCCATGTTTTGCTATGTGAGCCGCTAAGGAAGTAAGGGGACGGCGCAGGCTACGGAAGCTCCTGAGGGGCAAAAAGTATGCCGGAGCTAGAGGAGAAAAAAAATGCATTTTTAAAAATCGTCTGCAACAAAAGACTCAAATATATCCATAAAATCGATATATCGCCCAGGCCTATGTGGATATAAATCAGATACGTATTAAACGTGACTGCAGTCTGAACGATTGGCTCGCTCTCCTCCGACCAATACAGCATTAAAAAGTGATATGCGTCATAATTATTCGTCTAAATAGACAGTCGCAAAATAAATGGTTGACAAATGAGCAGAAAACAGGTGAAAATAATTTTTTCGGAACTTACGTCGATGTTCCATCACTCCTGTCTCCGATTGCTTGCCAACATGCTCTTCAGATGAAACATCAACGCAAATGCCCCACAAACCATTTGGCGAGCGCCAAAGTGCTTTCCCTCTTCCTTCCCAATCTTCTATGAGCAAAAATTTGGTTCAGAAAATATTGACTTTGATTCCACAACATTCCTGAAAATGCCACACAAGCACCAGGGCTGAGACCTACCACAAATCTGTCACCCCTGCAGCATGTGTGACTTCATGATGTCATGTCTGCACGCGGGTCAGATTGCATTCACATTAGACGTTGCATTTTTTGGGGGTAATGTTATCGACTACATCAAAAAATCGGATTTGACAAAAAAATCCAAACTGGTATGGAGCCAGAACACTGCCAGTAAGATTTGCTATCGAAAAAAAACAACTGATATTGTAGGGCAACGAATAAATACAAACATTGAAAAAATACAATAATTTAGGTGGATGTTTTTGATGTCAATATTCATATTTTTGTACACTTTGATTGGTTTTCCAATCAAACAATCAATGTTTATTTATATAACCCTAAATCACAAGTGTCTCAAAGGGCTGCACAAGCAACAACGACATCCTCGGTTCAGATCCCACATCATTGTTATGATCGCTTCTCTTTTTTACGGGTTTGTTTCTTTTTTGACGGTTTCAAACTAAACGCAGTGTTTAAGCGTGAGGGCCGGCCGGGTGCCTGTGGACGTGGCTTATGACAAGTTTACCTGGCAGCAGTTGTACTGGACCTGGGCATGCAAGTAAAACACAGAAGAAGGAGAAAAAAGGAGGACCGAGGGCGTCAATAGTAAGTTAAAAATTACGAAGCAAATGTCGTTTTTTACATTTATCTTGAGTAGGCCTGTATGTCTTGCTGTCGGCATCTTGTATTTGTAAACATGATACAGTGACCTACTTTATTACTTTTTGACTACTTCGTAAAAGACTCTGGTCAATTTAGTTACTTTCTCAATTAGTTTTATATATGCAGTATATTTCAGCTTTAAGAGGTTATTAGTAAAGATGTCCGATAATATCGGCCTGCCGATAAATGCTTTAAAATATCATATCGGAAATTATCGGTATGGTTTTTTTTATTATTGGTATCTGTTTTTTATATTTATTTTTATCAAATCAACATAAAAACACAAGATACACTTACAATTACTGCACCAACCCAAAAAACCTTCCTCCCCCATTTACACTCATTCACACAAAAGGGTTGTTTCTTTCTGTTATTAATATTCTGGTTCCTACATTATATATCAATATATATCAATACAGTCTGCAAAGGATACAGTCCGTAAGCACACATGATTGTGCGTGCTGCTGGTCCACTAATAGTACTAACCTTTAACAGTTAATTTTTTCTCATTTTCATTAATTACTAGTTTCTATGTAACTGTTTTTATATTGTTTTACTTTCTTTTTTATACAAGAAAATGTTTTTAATTTATTTATCTTATTTTATTTTATTAATTTTTTTTAAAAAAGGACCTTATCTTCACCATACCTGGTTGTCCAAATTAGGCATAATAATGTGTTAATTCCACGACTGTATATATCGGTATCGGTAATTAAAGCGTTGGACAATATCGGAATATCGGATATCGGCAAAAAGCCATTATCGGACATCCCTAGTAATGTGTTAATAATTTCACACATAAGTCGCTCCTGAGTATAAGTCGCACCCCCGGCCAAACTATGAAAAAAACTGCGACTTATAGTCCGAAAAAAACGGTACCCAATCTACTGTTACTGTCTGTCACTTTTTCCACACCATAATTGTTCCCCCCAGGTTAATGTAGTCATTTTTCATAGCCAGCAAACCTGTGTGACAGGTTATATGTTGCTATTGAGCATTGCACTTATATTACCCTAAATAAATGCCTGGGGCAGTGAAACAACTAGCTTATGGCTTTGGAACACACCCCAGACTGGAAGCAGCAAAACCCTAAAAGACATCAGATATGGTAAATGCATGGTAAATATAAAAGGTATTTAAAAAGAAAGTTTTTATTTTTATTTTTACTAATTAGCATTTTCATGTTTCAAAATGGCCGACAGACATCTACATGCGTTTCCATGACATGGCTACTACACTGAAAAAGATACTTACAGCTCAGAAAGCATATTTAAAACAGCTGACAATCTCAGCAGGAGGAGGGTATTTAAAACATTTATTAATTTATATTAATTTATTTAAAAGGTATTTAAAAAGAAAGTTTTTATTTTTATTTTTACTAATTAGCATTTTCATGTTTCAAAATGGCCGACAGACATCTACATGCGTTTCCATGACATGGCTACTACACTGAAAAAGATACTTACAGCTCAGAAAGCATATTTAAAACAGCTGACAATCTCAGCAGGAGGAGGGAAAAAAAGTGTTGAGTCGTCTTGTTGGATAGTGAAAGCTGCCATTGTGCGAGCGCGCTAATGTGCGACATGTCCACCTGTTGGTAGGCGACATCTGAAGCTACACAAAATATACAAGTAAGGATGTTTAACCCTGCATTGTAACGGCTTTGGACATACAAGACGAGTTAATGTAAACAAAATGGTGACTGTTAGCTAATCACTAATCATATCTAATCTTATATTAATGTCTAACTAGATCATTAAGAACAAAAAGTGTACAGTAAGCACCACAAAAAAGGCAACTACTAAAAGAAAACATGTAAAGACTGCTTAAAAATGTGCTTAAAACTGCATTATCTGCTTTGCAGGCTAGCTATTATTATGGAGTCACTTTATTATTAAGTCATGGTTTCTGGCACAAAGTACAATACATTTTTAATCTGAGAAAGAAAAAAAAGTTATCTACGGTGGCCGAGAAAGGTCAAAACAATTGCAAACGCCACAACACAAGACCTTTCAGCCACAACAAAAATGCAAAAGCAACAACAAAATAACTTTAGGCCACAACGGAAGTGACAAAGTCTTCCAGGGGCGGTATAGCTCGGTTGGTAGAGCGCCCGTGCCAGCAACTTGAGGGTTCCAGGTTCGATCCCCGCTTCTGCCATCCTAGTCACTGCCGTTGTGTCCTTGGGCAAGACACTTTACCCACCTGCTCCCAGTGCCACCCACACTGGTTTAAATGTAACTTAGATATTGGGTTTCACTATGTAAAGCGCTTTGAGTCACTAGAGAAAAAGCGCTATATAAATATAATTCACTAATTCACTTCACTTCCATTCACACATTTCAAAAAAAAACTTTAAGACCAATGTCTTAGAAAAATAGATCGCTCTTGAATCAACACCCGTAGTTAATACCATGATCAATGTTTGTTACAAAACTAAATGTGGGATATAAATAATACTGGAAGTATAAGTGTTTGTATATAGTATATTATCGGTAAAAATGTTTAACCAACACGTGTACAGGGACGTTTCACAACTGTTTGTCTGTCTTTACTGTGTATATATTTGAACAGTGTTCATGTTGTGTACAAGGTGTATTTATAATATGTTGCGTAAAGGACATTTTTAATAATTTTTTTCAAACGCTTATTGCAAACGCTTACTTACAGTAAGCCATTAATTTGACTTAAGTCATTATTTTGACTTAGTAAGTCATTATTTATGGGGGGGGGGGCACAGGTCAGGTCTCTGCGCTGCTGACCTGTCTCCGGCTGGCACCACTATGGACTGGACTCTCACTATTATGTTAGATCCACTATGGACTGGACTGTCACAATATTATTCTAGACCCACTCGACGTCCAATGCATCCGGTCTCCCCTAAAGGGGGGGGCGGGGGGGTCACCCACATCTGCGGTCCTCTCCAAGGTTTCTCATAGTCATTCACATCGACGTTCCACTGGGTTGTGAGTTTTTCCTTGCCCTTATGTGGGCTCTGAACCGAGGATGTCGTTGTGGCTTGTGCAGCCCTTTGGGACACTTGTGATTTAGGGCTATATAAATAAACATTGATTGATTGATTATTTTGACTTAGTAAATTACTAAGTCAAAATATTGACTTACTAAGTCATAATAATGACATACTTAGTATCTCAGGTAACTAGAACTGTTTTGTGTATTGCTTTTACTTTACGGAAAAAATATCGAGATATATATAGTATATCGACATTCAGCATATGGAGCGGAAAACAACCAAAAATTGTAGGTTTCCTCACGCGACCAAGCCGGCCTACTTCACCACAGTCTGTAGTCTTTTGCGCCCCCAGGCTGTGGCGGCACCGATGAGATGGAGACGTGATGGCGACAGGCCGCGTTACGCTGTTCCTTACACCCACCCACCCCATTCCCCCTGGAGAGACACCACCTTAACGAACACATTTTCTGGGGGAAACGCTGTTTTACTACATCTTGTATTTGAGATTGTTAACAAGGTTAGGCGAAATAAGTGCTCAACTTCAGCCTAAACCAGTGGTTCTTAACCTTGTTGGAGGTACCGAACCCCACCAGTTTCATATGCGCATTCACCGAACCCTTCTTTAGTGAAAAATAAAAAAAAAATATTTTCAAATTCAAGACAAAGTTATATGTTTTTGGTAACACTTTAGTATGGGGAACATATTCTAAGTAACAAAGACTTAATTTAGAGTTATTTGGACACTAGGGGAACATATTCTAAGTAATAAAGACTTAATTTAGAGTTATTTGGTTAGGTTAAGGGTCAGGGTTAGAGGGTTAGGGTTATTATAAGGCCATGCCGAATAAGGCATTAATAATAAGTACTTAATAATGACTAGTTAAGAGCCAATATGTTACTAATTTGCATGTTAATAAGCAACTAATTAATGGTGAATATGTTCCCCATACTAAAGTGTTACCATGTTTTTTTACTGGTGCATAAAATGAACCATGCATGAACATCACCTTGTTCAAACAACAAAACCAACACAAAAACCACAACAAATTACACACCTGCAAACCAGTCAGCTGTTGCCGTATCCGTAATACGCCGATAGGGAGAAGTTTGTATTTACACGATGAGTCGGGTGTGTTTTGCCCTCCGCCGAACCCCTGAGGCCGACTCACCGAACCCCTAAGGTTCGATCAAACCCAGGTTAAGAACCGCTGGCCTAAACCCTTTCGGTCTGTAAAATTGTGAATTTACGAATGTAAAACTGTTTATTTTGTTGAACCACTGACCGAAGAAATAATAAACTAACTAACTAACATTGATCAAAACAGTTTACTTTCACTTACTTTTCCATTCTTGTTCATTGTTGTATTGTGGTTGTTTATGTTGCAGTAACATGGCATAGAGTTGTTGTAGCATGGTGTAAAATTGCTGTGGCTTTTGCAAACATGTTATGGCTGAAAGTTGTTACGTGGCGGAAGTTGCATTTGTCGTGGCTTTAAGTTGTTGTAGCGTGGTGTAAAGTTGCTGTGGCTTTTGCAACGGTGTTGTAGCTTTATGTTGTTGTAGAATGGTGTAAAGTTGCTGTGGATTTTACAATTGTGTTGTGGCGTTTGAATTTGTAGTGGCTTTTTGCAACCGTGTTTTGGCTGAACGTTATTGAGTTGCAGCGTTACTTTGCATTTGTTGTGGCATTACGGTGTTGAGTCACAACGCTACGTGGTCGAGTTGTGGTGTCTGCATTTATTGTGACCATTCTCGGCATCCGTAGAATCCTAACATGTGTATTGCTAGAAGTTAAAAACGACATTCAAAAGTGTGTCACAGTGCCACTGAGCAAACTCCACGCCTCTATCTGCAAGACTAGCAGAATCGCAGCGTTCACGTTCTGCACTGTGACCTCACCCTGCCTGGGAGCTCGGCATCACAAGTTTCCCACCCAGTCGGTCATGCTTGACTGATTGGAGCGGTTGAGTCGTTGTCAGGTGAAAAAATGCACATCAAACCATTCCTGTCTGGCTTGTGTGAGGCTCCGGATTCCAACTAAGCCAAGGGCAAGTTACAGTATGCCTGCAAAGAGTGTCTACTCCTCGGTACACATCACCTGCTTTCCCTACCACACCCTAGTTATAGTAGAAGGAAAACAATGGCTGTCCTGCTGATGAGCAACAGGAGTAGTAGAGTGGATCTGTCATTTAGTGCTTGTTTTTAGCTTTGGTGTGGTTGACTTTTAAAAGACATTCCTTATTGTGAGACAGAGGCGTAAAACATGTATTTTCACTGGTATGGCATTGTGGGATGTGCTTTCGCACAGACAACATCCCACCTCTGTTATGTCCCTGACAATATGACAATTTTTGAGTTGACCTCACCCCCAATCGGTGCCTGTGCTGTTCATTCAGAACAATCAGGAACATGATACATAAGGGACCTATTATAACTGTACTGATGATTCAATTCTGTGGCATCTCTGTAAAAAAATTGTTTTTTCCCCCCTCCAAAAGGGCTGGAATTGTGGGTGTGCTTTTAAGCAGACACCATCTAGCCTCCAAAGCCGGAAAATGGGTGGGTTGACTTTGACTCCCCGTTGCGTGTTGGTGCCGTTCACACAGAACAGGAAAACAGTCAAAAGTCAGAAATAGTCGTCTTTAGAAGACAAATAGGTGCAACTTTGCAGGATTTCTGCTGGAAAGGAGCAGTTTTTTTTACGAGACGGCATAGTGCGATATACTTTCACAGACGCTGTCCCCTTTTCTGATACTACCTCTAAAACAACTCACTCTGTTCATACAGAACACCACCAAGGCAAAAAAAAAACGTTGAAAAAGCAGTTTAACTCTATTGTTACAGCAATCTTGCCATCTTGCTGTGAGTAAACAGCCTATTATTTTCATTGGCATGCTTTCACACATGTGCCATCCCACATCCGAGGCTGGAATATTCGGTGGATGACTTTGGTGCTTTTCACACTAAACCAGAACTTTAGGTCGAATAGCTGCAAGAAATGATCGGCTACTCAGCTGTGTGAAAAGGACTCGGAGTGGTTCAGGGTCAGCTTTGGTCAAAGACTTTATTGCCAAAAAGGTGACTATTTCTCCAAAGAGGAAAAGTTAAATTGACTTATTTGTGTTTTTAACTGTCAAAAAATAAGGTAATTGATTCACGCCATGTTCCTTTTGGCACCTCTATGTTTCAGCTTTATAGCTCATGGGATCGGATGGGGGGGCCTATATTTGCCTTTTTTTAATTAATCAGCAATCTGCAGCCGATCTTTACCGCAGCTGCATGTGCCCCAGTGTTAACATGCTAAAGATTGTACTCGCGTGAAAGATTCCCTCAAAAAGGAATGCACACACAGCAAAACACAACGACAGTGCATTTTCATATTCCTCGTTTATGCAGGAGTTGCATGAATTCCAGGAAGGTACATATCTCGCCACAACACCGAAATCAGTTTACCGTATTTTTCGGAGTATAAGTCGCACCGGAGTATAAGTTGTACCTGCCGAAAATGCATAATAAAGAAGGAAAAAAACATATATAAGTCGCACTGGAGTATAAGTCGCATTTTTGGGGGAAATTTATTTGATAAAACCCAACACCAAGAATAGACATTGGAAAGGCAATTTAAAATAAATAAAGAATAGTGAACAACAGGCTGAATAAGTGTACGTTATATGATGCGTAAATAACCAACTGAGAACATGCCTGGTATGTTAACGTAACATATTATGGTAAGAGTCATTCAAATAACTATAACATATAGAACATGCTATACGTTTACCAAACAATCTGTCACTCCTAATCGCTAAATCCCATGAAATCTTATACGTCTAGTCTCTTACGTGAATGAGTTAAATAATATTATTTGATATTTTACGGTAATGTGTTAATAATTTCACACATAAGTCGCTCCTGAGTATAAGTCGCACCCCCGGCCAAACTATGAAAAAAACTGCGACTTATAGTCCGAAAAATACGGTACTTAGTGCAAGCTACAACGAATGTGTAATCTATTCCACATTGTGAAGCCCCTTCTAAACAAATCAATGTTTATTTATACAGCCCTTAATCACAAATGCCTCAAAGAGCTTCACAAACCACAACAACATCATTCCAAGATACTAATCGTCCCCACGGAAAATAAACTAAGTTTCTAACAAGATAATCTTTAGAAAAATGTGTTATTGTAGTTACTTGCAAAAAAAAAGTTTTCATTTATATAATCTGTCAAATTATAGACCGGTTTCTCTACTTCCACAATTTTCTAAAATCATTGAAAAACTGTTCAATAACAGATTAGAACGTTTCATAAATAAAAATACAATACTCGAAGAGAACCAATATGGATACAGAGCTAATGTTTCAACTTCAATGGCTTTAATTGAAATTACAGAAGAAATTACCAATGCAATAGATAGTAAAAAATGTGCGGCAGCGGTTTTTATGGATCTAACTAAAGCATTTGACACAATTAATCACAATATTTTAATCAAAAAACTAGAACGATATGGCATCAGAGGGTTAGTCTTAAACTGGATAAGAAGTTATCTAACGAACAGGAAACAATATGAAGCTAGGCGAACACACGTCTACAACGCTAAATATATCCTGTGGTGTACCTCAGGGATCAATACTAGGACCTAAATTATTCAATCTCTATATAAAGGACATTTGTAAAGTTACAAAAGATTTAAAGTTAGTATTATTTGCGGATGATACAACAGCGTTTTGTTCAGGAGAGAACACACAGAAGATAATACAAATAATAACAGAAGAAATTAACAAATTAAAAAGATGGTTTGACAAAAACAGACTATCGTTGCATCTCAGTAAAACTAAGATAATGCTATTTGGTAACAGTAGAAGAGAAAGTCAAACACAAATACAAATAGACGGAATAGAAATTGAAAGAGTAAATGAAACCAAATTACTAGGTATAATGATTAATGATAAATTGAACTGGAAATCTCACGTAAAAAATATACAACATAAAGTTGCAAGAAACACGTCAATAATGAATAAAGCAAAACATGTTCTAGACCAAAAATCCCTTCATATTCTCTACTGCTCACTAGTGTTACCATTCTGAGCTACTGTGTAGAAATATGGGGAAATAATTACAAAAGTACACTTCATTCATTAACGGTGATACAAAAAAGATCAGTTAGAATAATACATAATGTCGGATATAGAGAACATACAAACCCTTTATTTATTGAATCAAAAATACTGAAATTCCACGACATAGTGAATTTGCAAACAGCTAAAATTATGCACAAAGCAAACTATAACCTGCTACCCAAGAATATACAACAATTCTTCTCAAAAAAAGAGGAGAAATATAATCTTAGAGGAAAAACTTAATTTAAAACATTTGTTTGCACGTACAACACTTAAGACCTTCAGTATATCAGTATGTGGAATTAAATTATGGAATGGATTAAGCAAAGCAATCAAACAATGTACTAATATGATACACTTCAAGAAACTCTTCAAACTTAAAGTGTTTACAAAGTACAAAGAAGAAGAACCATGACAAACATTCTCAATTTATTTCATCCATCCATTCATTCATTCTTAAAGTAATCTTACTTATCTCATCTTATGAAATATGACTTACTTCACCAATTATTATTATTAAATTCTTACTATTATTTATTTATTTATTTTTATTGTGATTACTTATGGAGTTTATTGTGAAAAAATTGTGAACAGGAAGTGAACAAAAAGTTTTGCAACTGTTATGTAAAGAAAAGGGGTAGGATTAAATAAGCTCTGCTTCTTCCTACTCCTTTTCGAACATGTTGAAAAGAGAAACTGGAAATTGTGATGTATCATGTTGTATGCTTGCATGTTCGAAATAAACTCAAACTCAAAACATCGAATCAAATCTGAGACTCTAAAAATCGGAACGGGATCAGAGACCAACAATGTTGATCGAGACATCCCTAGTTTTTAAATCTGAAAAACGATTTGATTGGAAAACAGTGTCTCAGGGTGGAGTTAAAATTAAAAATGTTAAAACTGCCTGTTAGAGAACTGTGCAAGTTTGTAAAAAAAACAGTCATGTCGGAACACATCAACAATAGTGATAGTAGCTTTATAGCTTATAGCATTTCTCTGATCAAGTGTACCACATTATGAACCCAAGTTTGACATCACCAACTATAGGCCTGGCATGCACATTACGGTCTTTTTCAGTTGTTTTTGCACGTCAATTCTGATCGTCTTGACTCGGTTGTTGTGGTGTAAACGTACCCGACATCCAGTTAGCAACGAAGCCAGCGTCACACCCTGAAGGTGACAGCGTCCCTGGGGGTGCGCGACAGAAGACCGTTTACGGTGGTCATTGCTTATGCGTGCACGACAAGCGCCGCATTTTATGGAGACCGTATGTGATAAACAGTGCCTGCTGTGTCCCTGCCATGCAACTCTATTGTAAGTGGAAGTGAAAGTGAAAACAGTTTTACATTTGTTTTACAAAAGAAAGCCTTGGACTTTGGAAGGAGGTTTTCTTTATACGTGTAAAACATTTACACCACTGTCACCGTGGAAGCACATGGTTTATAACACGGATTGTTTATTTTATTACACTCAGCGTGATTTAAAAGGGGCTTTAATACCACATCAAGTCTTTATGGCATTTTGTCACTTGGAAAAGGGCCATTATTTAGCGCCACTTTGTTCGAAGATCTTTTTGCTCGAAAAGTATGCCCATAAAAACATTCACCAATCATGAATAAGATAACTTAAATGTGGTTCCTGGATGTTCTTGGCATTGTGGCAGACGTGTCACAAGAGGACACTATCTTTGAAGCTAAAGAGGAATTGAACAACGGGCTATTTTGCAAGAGACCAGTGTTCCTTCCCTTACATGAAAAATGTGATGAAGTTGCGATATTTTATTTAAAAAATAATGACAATACCAATTTAAAAAAGGGAAATATATTTGGACAAGCTGTAGAAAATGGATGGATGGATATATAAGAATATCAATAATTATGGGCATCAACCTAAATAAAACACTTATATCGCAATACAGTTTTCAGCAATTTTGCCTCGCCCTAGCTTGTACATATTGTAGATGGCCGTACATACACAGTATTGCTTCATAATATCAAACATCGATGTTCCAAAGTTCTGTGCACTTTCCATGAATTACTTTCTTCCGATTAGTGAAAACATCTCTGCAGTTAAAATGTTAAAGCGCTACCTGTTGCTTTTGGCATACTATTAAATAGAATATTAAAGCAACAACATATTGTTTGTTACACTTTTATTGCCAATAGCCTGCTGGTATTCCACTTCCGACACCAACTGGTGTATATAAATAGCATTGTCACAGCAATATCCCATCGCTTTTTAAAATCCCATCAGGATCGTTGGTGTACATTTCCAGTGATTATCACCAGGTTGGGTCACAGTGTGTGTGTGTGTAGTGAAATGTATACAGAATGCTACACACACACACAGACATCGTAGGAGGGGCAAAGACCATATACTATCAGTATGAAAACATGTCGAGTATATGACGTCTTTATCAGCACTTCTGATGACCACCCAGTAAAGACTATCAAGCTAGTGCAGGGTTGCGGATGTTGTAGTACCACACGTTGGGGAGTACCTGAACGCATCATCCGACTACAGTATTAATGACCGCATGTCCACTTTAGCGTACGATTAGCCAGGCGATTTACGTTACGTACTAATCCTCTTGCGGTAGTTAATAGCCAACGCAGGCCTCATGGCATAGAGTGCGGCGGGGTTAACATGAGATTTGCGGCAGGACCCTAACCCACTGGTGTCACCCGAACTTAACCTTTGCAGCTTTGGCGGCCTGCAATATGACAAACAACAGCTGCTGGGGACGAATGTAGGGATCCAACACTTTGCTGCATTCAAATATGCTAAAGAGCGATCTAATGTAGGTCAATATAAGCTAAACTTAGCTTTGTGTAATTGGGGACACAGCAAATTAGTGTAATATCTATTAACTAGTGATGGGTCCGGCAACACCGATGCATCGGCGCATGCGTCGAGCTCATAGAGCAAAACCATGTGTCGGTGCGCGTACCGCTTTTAGAAAGTCACGTGACCGATCATGAGCTGTTTCGGTCACGTGACCGATACGCGAACTGTGTCGCATTGACGCCTCCTCTGTGCCCTGTGAGCGGGTCTTTTCTACAGCCGGAGGAATATTAACTAAGAAGAGAAATCGTCTAAAATTTAATACGTTGGAAAAACTGTTTTTTTTTTAAATAAAAAATTGTAAAAAAAAAAATTCCCAGTCCACAAGCATCCTCATTCACAACACGTTCTCTTAGATTTCCATGTTAGATACATTATTTATTGACTGTATCTAAAAAAGATATTTTTATTTAAATGAAGATATGAAATAATCCTAAATGAAATACAATGACTTGGTTTATATTATTGTATATACTAGGTCATAACGGCGTGGCGAAGTTGGTAGAGTGGCTGTGCCAGCAATCGGAGTGTTGCTGGTTACTGGGGTTCAATTCCCACCTTCTACCTTCCTAGTCACGTCCGTTGTGTCCTTGGGCAAGACACTTCACCCTTTGCCTCAGATGGCTGCTGGTTAGCGCCTTGCATGGCAGCTCCCGCCATCAGTGTGTGAATGTGTGTGTGAATGGGTAAATGTGGAAATAGTGTCAAAGCGCTTTGAGTACCTTGAAGGTAGAAAAGCGCTATACAAGTATAACCCATTTATTTATTTATTTATAAAATCAGTGTCAGTTGAGTCGGTCCATAGGTTGCCCGTAGGGATTTTTAATGTCCAGCAGATGTCAGTATTTAGTGACACAGTATCAGTACAGTTTTGCAATGTGTCGAAGCGCTTCATGACGCCTCATCAACCCATCACTACAACCCTTGTGTAATGTTCATATTGTTGTTACTCAGCCAGCGTTTGTGAACATTAGTAAACATTGTAACACTTTTATATTAAAATACTGAACAGATGTTTATTGGGATAAGATAAACATCTGTTCAGTATTTTAACATAAAAGTGTTAAAATGTTTATCCCAATAAACATCTGGGGCCGTACTTATCAAGCTTCTTAGAGTGCCATTTTACACTTAAGTCCTGAGAATTTGCGAAATTTAGTCCTACTCTCAAACTTAAGAATAAAAGCTTTTTATCAACGTTCTTAAGTCTAAGAATCACTCCTACTCTCCACGATATTTAAGAGACCTTCAGAGGTGTCTTAAGTGGTTAGGAGTTGCCAGCAGGGGATGGCACTGAGGCGAGAGAGACGTGCGCGAACGTTCAGGGAACGGAACAATGTTTTTTTTTTTTTGATGACGAGCAGCTGATCAAACAGTATCGTTTAGACAGAGCGGATATTATTTTTGTCACAGATTTAATACTTTTCCATTCCTTGTTGATTTCTGCATGTGTCTGCAGTGGGTTAGTATATATAGAGCCACCCACACCAGTTTCAAATTAGTTGCCTAATTAATGAATTGGAAAGAAAATGTTATGACAGTAGCGTATGTGTGTGGCCGTGAGGTGAGTGACGTCAGTGAGTGTGTGGGCGATAGAAGAGAGGGAGCGGTAGCGTGAGTGTTTTGTATTATTTTGCAGTTTATTGTCAAAATATACACTCCCATTGTCCACTTAAATATTTCCAAGATATTTCTTTATTCTTAGACAACGGATTCCCTTCCGTGATTGGTCATTTCTATGGACACAGAAATGACGTCACCTAAAATTACGTTTACGGCACATAGTAATGTCGTAATTCAGCTCTGAGTGTGACACTTAAGATTCAGTCCTACACTTCGCTGAAAGTGTGAGTAAGACGCTTGACAACTAACTTTTAAGTGCAGCTTTCAGCGAAGAATTTATTTACTCTTAAGTCAACTCTTAGCAGACTTCTTAGGAGTAATTCTAAGAAGCTTGATAAGTACGGCCCCTGTTCAGTATTTTAACATAAAAGTGTTCAAATGTTTATCCCAATAAACATCTGTTCAGTATTTTAACATAAAAGTGTTAGATTGTGAGGCATTAAAAGCCACAAAATGCAACGGGTCCATCAGACCCACAAACGCCGGCTGAGTAACAACAATATGAACGTTGCATGGAAAATTTCTCTGCCAGGGATTCTTCTTTCGTGTTTCTGCACCTGCGGTTCCCACAGAAGTTTGCAACATTGTTTGTCACCACTGTCTGCTCTCATTTTCTCGCACATTTGACCCTCTGATGTTCCGTGTACCTACACTGTCCTCCTCCTGTCTAGGCCTGTTGTGTGTGTGTGTGGTACACAGAACATCAATTTCCACACTTCTATTAACCCTGGGTCCAGTGGACCCGGACATCTTATCTTATACGTAATAGAAATGTGTAGGGGGGGGGGGTGTATGGTGTGTGGTCATTAAATATGTATTCTGATATATGTTCTTCACAGAAAATGAGTCTCAGTTTGAAAAATGCATTAATTCTATCATTTTTCTTATAATAAAAAAATGAAACCGCGAACACCACACAAGGGTTATATATATAGTACGTCTTTAGAACGTGCCAAGGGTCAAACAACACACTGCAGGCCCACTACTTTATAAACTTTATACACCAAGTACCACCGTGTTGGCTACTACTAGTTCTTGTCTTTTTGTCACACCAGTTGTTTATGACCTTTGACCTCACATGGCCGTAACACAGGCGGACAGGTGGGTCAGCGGTAAGTCACATCCTTTAAATGAACAACTTTCTGGTGACAGAAAAACACAAAAGTGAATACTTTTGCACAACAATGGACACAAACTAACGTCGCGTTTGCGTCAAAGCCCATTAAAACACGCACAGCAGTGCGTTATTATTATTCCACCCACACAAGCCACACAAAGCGCCGTTGTTCGAGTCCTTACCGGTAGCCGTCCGGTGGTTGATCTGACCGGCTTAGCTTCGGGTCCGTGGGGGGTTAAGTAGAGGCTGTGCGCTCTTTGTTCCACCATGGCGGTGTTGGAGCAGATCTGGCTGAAGTAGCCCATCGGTACCGTGCTCAAGGGCGGACTGGACAGGCCGGTGTTGAAGAAGTCCGCTTTAGCAGGGAAGCTAGCGAGAACCTTCATCTTGGGCTGGCTGGACGCCGGGGAGACGCCTCTGGGCAGCCGCATCATTGTAGCTCCGTCAACAATCGTGTTGGATTTCAAGGCTAAAACGGCTCTAGAGGCGTGAAAGAACTAAATGCATGAGTAAAACATGCAACAAAACACCAAATGGTGACGTCAGTTAGAACAAGCAGTGCAACAAAAAAAAGTGTACAAAAAACTCGCCCTAAAGTGATAAAAACATGGCTTAAAGTGTACACAACTTGCACAAAAAAGACGACCGACGGCGCACAGAGTCCAGCTTCCGGTCTTTTTTTGTGTGTGTGTGTGTGTGTGAAAGAGTCCGGACCAGGCGAGCTCCTCTAGTCTATATCTCCATTCAACAAGGAGAACAACTCAGCGCTTTTTAGCGCCAAACTTCGTCGCGCGAAATTTAGATCTCCCGCGGTTGGAGCTCGAATCTGATTGGCCCGCGGCACGCTCGGCTTGTCAGTATTTACATAAAGCAGTTGAGTAGCCAGGCGAGGAGGGGGCGGGTGTTGGTGTTCTTAAAGATACAGGAGCCCCCTTTTTTTCCCCCACTGAGACCATATTGTTCTTAAAGAAAACATAAGTTTAAGGAACCAAATAATCAAAAATAACTTTAAAAGTAATGAATGTTAGGAATGCCAAACGTTTTTTAATAAAACGGTAACGTACAGATAAATACATATAAAAATGAAAGAAATACTGTAGATAGATAGATAGTACTTTATTGATTCCTTCAGGAGAGTTTCCTTTAGGAAAATTAAAATTCCAGCAGCTCTGTACAAAATTGAGAGCGAATTTAAAAAGTAAAAAGTAAATAATGGGGTATAAATGGAAACAAAATAGAAAAATATTACAATAGAATAA
Organism: Entelurus aequoreus; assembly: GCF_033978785.1. Classification (NCBI taxonomy): domain Eukaryota; kingdom Metazoa; phylum Chordata; class Actinopteri; order Syngnathiformes; family Syngnathidae; genus Entelurus; species Entelurus aequoreus. Next base: position 18,899,939 of record NC_084733.1, read on the forward strand.
AAATAAAAAGCAACAATGAGAATAAAAATATAACAGTAAAATAAGAATATAACAAGATAAACTAGGCAGTAGTGACCATGTTATGAAAAAGTATTGCACTGTTATTGTTTTGCATCCCTGGTCATCCTAGTACCCCCCCTGCCCCCCAGAGAGGAGTTGTACAGTCCAATGGCGTGTGGGACAAAGGAGTTTTTCAGTCTATTAGTCCTGCACTTGGGATGAAGCAGTCTAGCACTGAACCGGCTCCTCTGGCTACTGATAACGGTATGCAGAGGGTGACTGGCATCATCCAGGATGCTCACTAGTTTTTCCACAGTCCTCTTCTCTGCCACCGTCACCAGTGAGTCCAGTTTTATTCCGATCGTAGAACCGGCCCGCCTGATCGGTTTCTCCAGTCTGGAGCTGTCCTTCTAAGATGTACTGCGCCCCCCAGCACACTACAATGTATTGGAAATATGTGATAGTATGTGTAGTCCCTTAACCTATACATCAAATATGCTATAAAGTAAAATAATGTTCATGAGTGTGCACTGTCCTGAATACAAAAATAAAAATAAACCATGCATGCACATGTATTTACAGTAATATTCCTATCTATTTAAATTCAACATATCTTATTACCATTTGATGGTCGCCCCCCCACCCAACCCCTGTCCTACTTCTTCCCTGCTATTATGCTATTCTAATATTCCCTTCAAATGTCACACACTTAAATGAGCAACATATACAATCATTGAACACAGAAAACATACACTGTAGGACATTGAGTTTATGACTATATATTCGACTTTAATAGTGCCCGTAGTGGTCTTTGGCTTTGTGTGTGGAGAAAAAAAGGTCATCGCACACAAAGGCTATTGTGGACTATATAGGCGAGGGTAGTTTGTGTGTGGTAATTGGATTCATCCAGTAACACTCTTGCTTATTGGCTCAGGGAAGATATTGAAAGACAACAGCCCCTCCCCCCACACCAAGCCTGATGACATGACCCCCTGCCCCCCTCCCCTCCTTCCACTGGTTGGCTGAGACATCCCTTTGAGAGTCTTTTGTAAGCATGAGTTCTATAATCATCAATATTACCTTTTTTTTTTTTACTGTCCATTCTACTTTAACTAGTTATTTAATAAACATCATCATTTTAATACTATGATTTATTTGTTCTTATAGCCGTACAACAAGTCATCACTACTCTAATGTTAAATGTTGTTTGAAATCAAACAACAATGAATAATGATATTATTGGTTAAAGCTTGATACATGTTTATGTCTGTTTATGGTATTTAATAAAACTTGACATTGGTGCAGATGTATGTTTGTGACCGGTGAATAAATGTATTTCCATTTTCCGTTTTATGTAAATGGCTGCAAGTTTGAAGTATCTTCGTTTCACATTGCCATCTTGTGGTATATTTCGGTAGCTGCAGTTTATGTACCTTCTTGTGTTCCTATAGTTTCTTTAAATAACATTCATCCATTTATTTTAAAAACTAAATTAAATAAATTGATGAACGACATTTAGCAATATCCTTACTATAAGTATGCAAATATATTTATAATGCAATAAAATGTATCAGTTTCCCTATAATACCATACTATATTTTATTGTAATTTTTCTTTAAAAAATGCATAAATGTATTAAAATAAATGATAGATAATTTAAAAAAAATCCTTATTCTGATTTGTATTATATATATATATATATATATATATATATATATATATATATATATATATATATATATATATATATATATATATATAATATATATACATATATATGTATATGTACATATATATATATATATATATATATATATATATATATATATATATATATATATATATAATATATACATATATATGTATATGTACATATATATTTATATATATATATATATATATATATATATATATATATATATATATATATATATATATACATATATATGTATATGTACATATATATTTATATATATATGTATATGTACATATATATTTATATATATACATATATATATATATATATATATATATATATATACATATATATATATATATAATATAATATATACATATATATGTATATGTACATATATATATATATATATATATATATATATATATATATATATATATATATGTATATATATATATATATATATATATATATATATATATATATATATATATATATATATATATATATATATATATATATATATATATATATATATACATATTAGGAATATATATATATATTACTATATACTATATAAATTAGTAATTTATTACAAAATTATTATGACAACAATGCAAAATTATTGTATACAATGTATTGCATTGGCCCGGCTGGACATAGGACCGGAAAGACACGATCGGTCCACGCATGCGCGAAGGTCAACGTCACTTCCTGAATTTGCAATTTTTTTTTTACGACGGAGCTTCTGCGCAGACTTCTTATTATATGAAAACACGTGGTTATCGTTATTGGAATTTTTAAATATCTTTATTATACTCTTCTTAAAATAAAGTTTTGGTAAAAGACAAAAACAAAAAAACTTCTGCGACGTCACGTTCACATTTCTGTACGGATCTATATGGTTTTAAAATAAGTACTGTTTTCTTAATTAACGTTTGTTTTGCATGTAATCTTTTTATATGACATTGTTATTCAAATAAATATTAGAAAAAAGCAAACCACGGTAACCGTGACGGCATGCACGAACATACCCTTATTCTCATTCTTATTATTCCATCCATCCATTTCTTACTGCTTGTCCCTTTTGGGGTCGCGGGGGGTCGCTGGAGCCTATCTCAGCTACAATCGATTCTTATTATTATGTATATACATTCCTAATGCACTAAAAAAGTGTTGGCATAAATCCATAATTTACAAAAAAGTGTCATATTAATATTCATGGTTAATTTTGTTGATTAAATACTAGAATGTGGGGCGAAACACTGTCCCCATTGTGGTATATTTTCGTACATGCTTAAATGTCTTTCCGTATTTTGCCTCCAAAAGTCATCAATATATCTTCAGACAACATTGTCACCGTGTGAATGCACTATTTTACTTCTATTATAAAACTATTTTTCCCTGTATTTTAATTCCAAAAATGTATGCAAATGTAAAAAAATAATATATGTAATTTGCTTGCAAAAAAATCACAAGTCTCATTAGTAATTTATTACAAAATTATTATAACAACAATGCAAGATTATTGTATAAAATGTATTGCATTGGCCCGGGTGGACATAGAACCGGAAAGACACGATCGGTCCACGCATGCGCGAAAGTCAACGTCACTTCCTGGATTTGCATTTTTTTTTTTTTTACGACGGAGCTTCTGCGCAGACTTCTTATTATATGAAATCACGTGATTATCGTTATTGTAATTCTTAAATGTCTTTATTATACTCTTCTTAAAATAAATTTTTGGAAAAAGACAAAAACAAAAAACTTCTGTGACGTCACGTCCTGTGAAATTGTTTTGTATCAAAAACTAGCTTACCCGAAAGTGAAAGGGAACACGAATATAAACATGAACAAGGGGTAGATTTAAAAAAAAAAAAAATATATATATATATATATATATATATATATATATATATATATATATATATATATATATATATATATATATATATATATATATATATATATATATATATATATATATAGTATATATATATATATATATATATATATTATATATATATAATATATATATATATATTAATATATAATATATATATACATATATATATATAATTTTAGATTATCAATATTGTGAATTGATGTATGTGATGTAACTAAGTAGTTTAAAAAAATATTGATTTCTTTGCCATTTAAGGCTGCTGAGCACATCGTTCAGTTTTCTGTACGGATCTGTTTGGTTTCAAATAAATGTTGTTTTCTTAAGTAACGTTTTTTTTTATTGCATGTAATCTTTTATATGACATTGTTATTCGAACTAAATATTACAAAAAAGCAAAACATGCCGGCATGCACGAACCATAACTGTATAAACCAAATAGACAGGAAGTGACGTTGTGTTCTCGTGTACTGCAAGTCATCACGTTTTTTTAAAAACACGCTGGATCTATTTGGATTTACACCATACTTGCCAACCCTCCCGTTTTTAGTGGGAAATCCCGATATCAGCGCCTTTCCCGACAACCTCCCGTCAGAGATTTTCTCCCGACAAACTCCCTGTATTCAGCCGGAGCTGGAGCTGGTTAAACAGGACAATACTGCCATCTAATGGATAACCAATGGAACACTGAAATTCAAGTATTTATTTTATATGTAAATAAATAAATATATATATATATATCATACTTGCCAACCCTCCCGTTTTTAGCGGGAGAATCCCGATATTCAGCGCCTCTCCCGACAACCTCCCGACAGAGATTTTCTCCCGACAAAATCCCGGTATTCAGCCGGAGCTGGAGGCCACGCCCCCCCCCCCCCCCCCCCCCCCAAAAAAAAAGTCTGCCGCAGCTGCGATTGGACCTGACCAGCCTCCGGTACAAGTACTGGAGTACCAATTGCTTGCCAGGGAAGATCTTCCCCAGGAAGCAAGGATTGACCGGTTTTAGTTTAGTCTTTATTTGAAGGGACAATGTACAGAAACATTAAGCTCAAAGACAGATATGTTCTGTACCAGATTATAGCTAAATAGCTCATTTCCATCTGCAGTCCCTGGCTACCTAAATTAAAGGGATACAAAAATCATGCAATAAAATTATGACAATAAAATCATACACAAGTATTAAGAAAAAAGTCATAAAATGCCCTTTCATGGACACATACTTAAAGGCCTACTGAAACCCACTACTACCGACCACGCAGTCTGATAGTTTATATATCAATGATGAAATCTTAACATTGCAACACATGCCAATACGGCCGGGTTAACTTATAAAGTGACATTTAAAACTTCCCGGGAAATATCCGGCGGAAACGTCGCGGTATGATGACGTATGCGCGTGACGAAGTCAGAGTGACGGAAGTTATGGTACCCGTAGAATCCTATACAAAAAGCTCTGTTTTCATTTCATAATTACACAGTATTCTGGACATCTTTTGCAATTTGTTTAATGAACAATGAAGGCTGCAAAGAAGACAGTTGTAGGTGGGATCGGTGTATTAGCAGCGGACTACAGCAACACAACCAGGAGGACTTTGTTGGAGTGCTAGCCGTGCTAGCCGCGCTAGCCGCGCTAGCCGCCGACCTCACCTTGACTTCCTACGTCCCCGGGCCGCCAAACGCATCGGGTGAAGTCCTTCGTCCTTCTGCCGATCGCTGGAACGCAGGTGAGCACGGGTGTTGATGAGCAAATGAGGGCTGGCTGGCGTAGGTGGAGAGCTAATGTTTTTAGCATAGCTCTGTGAGGTCCCGTTGCTAAGTTGCTAAGTTAGCTTCAATGGCGTCGTTAGCACAGCATTGTTAACCTTCGCCAGCCTGGAAAGCATTAACCGTGTATTTACATGTCCACGGTTTAATAGTATTGTTGATTTTCTATCTATACTTCCAGTCATGGGTTTATTTTTTTGTTTCTATATGCAGTTAAAGCATGATGCTATCACGTTAGCTCGTAGCTAAAGCATTTCGCCGATGTATTGTCGTGGAGATAAAAGGCACTGAATGTCCATTTCGCGTTCTCGACTCTCATTTTCAAGAGGATATAGTATCCGAGGTGGTTTAAAATACAAATCCGTGATCCACAATAAAAAAAGGAGAGTGTGGAATCCAATGAGCCAGCTTGTACCTAAGTTACGGTCAGAGCAAAAAAAGATACGTCCATCACTGCCTCTCAAGTCCTTCACTGTAACGTTCCTCATCTACGAATCTTTCATCCTCGCTCAAATTAATGGGGTAATCATCACTTTCTCGGTCCGAATCTCTCTTGCTCCATTGTAAACAATGGGGAATTGTGAGGAATCCTAGCTCCTGTGACGTCACGCTACTTCCGGTACAGGCAAGGCTTTTTTTTTATCAGCGAGCAAAAGTTGCGAATTTTATCGTCGATTTTCTCTACTAAATCCTTTCAGCAAAAATATGGCAATATCGCGAAATGATCAAGTATGACACATAGAATGGATCTGCTATTCCCGTTTAAATTAAAAAAAATCATTTCAGTAGGCCTTTAATATACAATACAACCACACCTCATTTACATCATCACACAAAGACAATACATGCTTTTGTTCACATCTGTCATCATTTGTAAAAACAACCATGATTTTAACAGACACACCTCACAATTTACAATAAAAAATGCTCTCATAGATAAATATAATACACATTAGGTTGATGTGTCAAACATTATGCCCATCTTAGTGACCGTGTGAGCAGCTTTGATTGCTCCAAAGCCACTTTTTAACTTCAATTGTGAATGAAGAGTAATCTGTTAGACTTTTCAAGTTTGTTGTGAGGTCGTTCCATTCCTTTATGGCTTTATATGAAAAGGCTGATTGTGCAAAAGAGGTTTTACATCTGGGTACGCTACACTGCCCCCTGGTGGAGGCTCGTGTGTTTCTAGTTGTCACAGCAGATGTAAACTGGACAACGTTTTGGGCCATGCTAGGGAGAGATGGAAGATTCCACACTCTCGTGCATTTGATGAAAGCACTTTTGTGCGTGCCACACAGCAATGCATCATCAGAGAGGGTGTTCAGCATGGTTAGAAAAATAGTGACAGAGAATAGAAAGAGGATGGCCAATTCAACCCTTAACAAAGCATTGTACTTTCAAGTACAACAATGAGTAGATGAGTGTTGTGTGTGTGTGTGTGTGTGTGTGTGTATATGTGTAAATAAATGAACACTAAAATTCAAGTATTTCTTTTATTTATATATATAATAAAATAAATATATATATATATATATATATATAGCTAGAATTCACTGAAAGTCAAGTATGTATATATATATATATATATATATATATATATATATATATATATATATATATATATATATATATATATATATATATATGAAATACTTGAGTTGGTGAATTCTAGCTGTAAATATACTCTCCTCTTAACCACGCCCCCAACCACGCCCCCCGCCCCAACCACGCCCCCTCCCACCTCCCGATATTGGAGGTCTCAAGGTTGGCAAGTATGATATATATATATAGCTAGGATTCACTGAAAGTCAAGTATTTCATACATATACATATATATATATGAAATGTATATGAAATACTCGAGTTGGTGAATTCTAGCTGTAAATAACCACGCCCCCCGCCCCCGACCAAGCCCCCCCCCCCTCCCGATATTGGAGGTCTCAAGGTTGGCAAGTATGATTTACACTGTATGAAAAAAAATTTGAAAATGAATTTTACCTTTGCAACCTCATTATACTATTGGCTAAGTTTTATATTCATAAATGTAAGTTTCTCAATACCCGACCTGTTTTTTGGGCCTTTAAAAAACATTTAAAACTCTACATTAAAACACTCTCTACCTCTAACAACCAAAAAGCTGTGAAAACAATGATGCTGTGTTCCAAATTTAAGTTATTTACTGAGATTGAGTGAGCCTATGACTTTGCACTTTGTTTATTATATATATATATATATATATATATATATATATATATATATATATATATATATATATATATATATATATATATATATATATATATAATTTGCATTCTATTTTAGTTACTTTGAATTTACAACCCCCTGGCGCTGTTTTGTACTTTTTTTGTACTTACTTGATTATTTTCAACTGTTTGTAAATGTTGAAATTTATAAATAAAAGGTTTATATAAAAAAACACCAAAAAAAACACGCTGGATTGGAATCAATCGCTGTCTTTTACCCCGAGATAGCAGTAAACAGGTTAGTGTCAGTACTTGCTTTTCACCACTAGATCGCAGTATACAGATTGTAATCAATAGCTGTATTTTGCCACTAGAAGGAAGTTTACGGTTTAGCGTCAGTAGCTGTCTTTTACCGCTAGAGGGCAGCTGCTTTCTTTCACTAACGGCATTATTTAGATTGGTGTCAGTTGCTGCTTTTTACCACTAGATGGCAATGTCATTCCACAATTTAAGCAGCACTGAGCGTTAACTGCATTATGTTGAGCATGAATTAGGGCTAATTCATTCAGCATTTGTACAACTTTTAGACTAATGAGGATATTAAAACGTTGTAATCCAGTCTACAGGCAGGAGTTTAGTAAAGTGCGTCGATTTGTGGGTAGTAATTCCGCAAAAGAGCTTTATTCGCACTTTTGTCACACTCCAGTCCCTACAACATTCAGTAGGAAGGTGTTTTTAATTACTTAAAATATGTCGTTTAATGCTATGGTAAATCCAGGTAAACAGTTTCAGTGTGTTGATTTCATTAAATATAATCAAACAAAAAACAATTGGTTACACCTGTGGTATAATGCAACATATTGGATGTTATGGTGGAACTATTTAAAAAAAAATGTATCCAATTCAACATTTCAAAAAGCTAGATTCTAAAATAACACTGCTTTTAATATTTAAAGCAAACAGGAAACCCCCCCATATTGATTTTCCACTCAAGTTAAAGCATACAAAAAATACATCCTGTGGTAGAGACATCGCACCAAGCATGAAACCAAATACCTTTGGTTGTTGAACGTTTTATTTTCAATAACATAAGCACACAAACTTTACTATAAAGAGTTTATAAAACTCACTCAATAGTGTCTGTGGAAATAACACAATCCCCACAGACATTTACAAGTAACTCTATTATAGAGTTTGGATTAGAATAAAAAAAACAACAACTATTTGGCCCAGAAATAAAACTAAATAAAAACCTCACATACACCCCCCAAAAAGTAGATATGTGCACATTTTGTAAGGCGCTGCAGAGGGATGTCACGTAAGAGTGAACGTGTTTACAATTTGGAATGCAATGCAGAAAAAAAACATAGATTCAAATGCAAAGGATGTTTCCAAATGGAGGTTTTGGTGTTTTGAGTCCATCCAGGAGCAAAAAAAAAAAAAAAAAATTCCTCTCGGAAAAGAGTCAGCTCTTTCCATCTTTTCTCCTCCACTCTCCCACATACCTATCCCACCCTTTCTGCCCCTCTTGTCCTCTTGCCTGGAGTGAAGTGGAGACATGTGTTTCCCTGCACCTGCATGGAGGAAAAAAAAAGAGAGGGGGGGGGGGGTTAGCGAAAGGAAGAAAAGTGAAGTCAGATCTCTCACCCCTGCCTCCCCTCCCCTCCCTCTCTGTGGAGCGCAGCAGACAGAGTGGCGCCGAGCATGGAACTTTCATTAACCTCAGGCAGATAGCGATGAATCCGCTTACACATTGGCCCTGCTCGCCTAATTTGCCCCATCAATGTTAGCCTTATCCCTTTTTTATTGCGGTGTCTCATTTTCATGTGATTTCACTCAAAAACAAGAACACTCTTTGACTCTCGCAGCTTGCAGATAAGACAAATTACATTGGCTTGTCGTTGAGCGCTTTATTTACCTTTATTTATAGGCCTAAACTACATTTGGACATTTTTAACCTACAAATGTCAGACCTAGAAGAAGGGGGGATTATATCTGATGAGTTTATATGCCTAATTCAGAATTACATTCTAATTATTTTTGACTGGATCAGAAGTGATGAGCTTGTGTCGCCATTCAAAATATAGAACATTCCTCAGTTTAAGCAATGGTTAGACATATCATAGCCTTGTGTGTCTATTCATAATCTCACTAAACGACTTCAATTTAAGCAATTGTTAACAACAGTTAATATTAGTGAACAATGATGGACTTGTGTCTCCATTCAAAACAGCATTAGTCTTCTATTGGACTTAAGCAACCACTAAACAAGGCCTAATCGGTGACTTTATGTTGACGCTTTTGCGGAGCCATTCAAAATCTCTGTAGGATTTTGCTCCATTTAAGCAACTGTTACACAAACTTGTCATATAAATCCAGTGGTCCCCAACCACCGGTCCGTGACACGTTTGCTACCGGGCCGCACAGAAACATTACCATATTTTTCGGAGTATAAATCGCTCCGGAGTATAAGTCGCACCGGCCGAAAATGCATAATAAAGAAGGAAAAAAACATATATAAGTCGCATTTTTGGGGGAAATTTATTTGATAAAACCCAACACCAAGAATAGACATTTGAAAGGCAATTTAAAATAAAGAATAGAGAACAACAGGCTGAATAAGTGTACGTTATATGAGGCATAAATAACCAACTGAGAACGTGCCTGGTATGTTAACGTAACATATTATGGTAAGAGTCATTCAAATAACTATAACATATAGAACATGCTATACGTTTACCAAACAATCTGTCACTCCTAATCGCTAAATCCCATGAAATCCTATACGTCTAGTCTCTTACGTGAATGAGCTAAATAATATTATTTGATATTTTACGGTAATGTGTTAATAATTCCACATATAAGTCGCTCCTGAGTATAAGTCGCACTATGAAATAAACTGCGACTTACAGTCCGAAAAATACGGTAATTGATTTATAATCTACCGCATTTTTTTCAAATCATCTTCCGCCTGTCCCACTAAAACACACCAACAAGCTTGTTAATTGAGGTATAATACAACTATTTTATTATAGTACATGAGACAATGCACATTAATGTCGACATATAAATTGTTAATATGCCAGATTGTAGCCAAAGGCTTCATTTTTTTTTTTTGCTGTTATCTGCCACCGATACCGTATTTTTCGGACTATAAGTCGCAGTTTTTTTCATAGTTTGGCCGGGGGTGCGACTTATACTCAGGAGCGACTTGTGTGTGAAATTATTAACACATTACCGTAAAATATCAAATATTATTATTTAGCTCATTCACGTAAGAGACTACACGTATAAGATTTCATCTGATTTAGCGATTAGGAGTTTGGTAAACGTATAGCATGTTCTATATGTTATAGTTATTTGACTGACTCTTACCATAATATGTTACGTTAACATACCAGGCACGTTCTCAGTTGGTTATTTATGCGTCATATAACGTACACTTATTCAGCCTGTTGTTCACTGTTCTTAATTTATTTTAAATTGCCTTTCAAATGTCTATTCTTGGTGTTGGGTTTTATCAAATAAATTTCCCCCCCAAAAAATGCGACTTATATATCTTTATTATGCATTTTCGTCCGGTGCGACTTATACTCCGAAAAACACGGTATATTACAACTATTTTATTATAGTACATGAGACAATGCACATTAATGGACATATAAAAATGTTAATGTGCCAGATTGTAGCCAAAGGCTCATTTTTTTTTTTTTTTTTGCTGTTATCTGCCACGGTCCGTGAAAATAACGCATACCGTATTTTCCGCACTATAAGGCGCACCTTCAATCAATGGCCTATTTTAAAACTTTGTTCATATATAAGGCGCACCACATTATAAGGCGCATGGTATAGAGGCTACAGTAGAGGCTGGGGTTTGCGAGACCTGTTGCGGCTCAATATTGGTCCATATATAAGGCCCCCCCCCATTATAAGGCACACTGTCAAGTTTTTGAGAAAATTTGAGGTTTTTAGGTGCGCCTTATAGTGCGGAAAATACGGTACATTAAACCGGTCCCTGGTGGAAAAAGGGTTGGGGAACCCTGATACAAATGGCCGTTGCGCATAATTATGCCTCCATTCAAATATGTCTGGTTCAAAACCACATTTGCAAACCGTTCAATTGTTTTAAAAAGGGACTAAGACTACTCACAAGTGTCATTCAGAATCCCAGTAACTTTTTTGCTCTATTGAAGTCAGTCTGGTGCCTCCATTCCCATTATAAACTTGTTCGATTTGAGCGTCGGTTGATTAAACGACATGACCGACTCTTGTTGGTTGTCTTGTGACTCCATTCAAAACGTCATTTGTCCAATTTTAAACCTCATTTGAAAAAAAAAAAGTGTAGTTGGCCTTTGCCCCCACTTTGTGATTTTAAAAGGGCGTTTAATCCGTCAAAGGAGCGTTACGTACCATTATGACACATCTAATGGCACACACGTCCCTCGTCTTTGGAGAAAGTTCTGGTCAGGTCTGCAGTCTGGAAGACCCAAGAAGATGAGGTTTGAACATGGAATGGTGTTTATTGTGACGTCACACTTTACCTTTAAAATAAATTAAAAAAACTAACCGTTCTTACCTTTATGGCCAAAAGCATCTGTGGTTCTTCCGCCTCCAGGGCGATTTGTAGATCGAAGATGTAGTCGATGACGTGCTGCAGGATCTCCACCTGGCTCACCGTCTGGTTCTGAGGGATGCTGGGAACGAGCGCCTTCAGGCGGGAGTAGCAGTCGTTCATGTCGCACAGGGCGCCGGACGGCTCGTCCACACAGGCGTGCTTATTCCGGCTAATGGCCACGCTGTGCTCCGATATGCAGCACACGGCCTTGTAGCAGCTCCTCGCCGAGCGGACGGGACTGATTGCCTTCATGGCGGACCCTTTTTTTTTTTTTTTAAAGAAGCGATACAAAAACAGAAAAAGCGAAAGCGAGCCTGACTTCCGTGTTCGCTGAGTAGTGCCGTCGACGCTGTCAAAGAACTAGGCTTCAGTACGCTTTTATCCCGCAGGAGCCAGGCCGCGCCTCCTTTTACTCGTCCCCTCCCTCTGATTGGATGATGTGATACTAGCGGGTTTCTCATTGGCTATGAGTGGACGGGGGGCGGGGAAGAATAAGGAAATAGGACGAAATCGTCTCAAGGGACTGTCAATCAATTACGTCTTCTAAGTTTAGCGAAAAACAAAACATTTGGTAACACTTTAGTAAGGGGAACATATTATTATATTATATTATTTTTATTTAAACGGGGATAGCAGATCCATTCTATGTGTCATACTTGATCATTTCGCGATATTGCCAGATTTTTGCTGAAAGGATTTAGTAGAGAACAACGACGATAAAGTTCGCAACTTTTGGTCGCTGATAAAAAAAAAAGCCTTGCCTATACCGGAAGTAGCGTGACGTCACAGGAGGAAGGACTCCTCACATTTTCCCATTGTTTACAATGCAGCGAGAGAGATTCGGACCGAGAAAGCGACGATTACCCCATTAATTTGAGCGAGGATGAAAGATTCGTGGATGAGGAAAGTGAGAGTGAAGGACTACAGTGCAGTGCAGGACGCATCTTTTTTCGCTCTGACCGTAACTTAGGTACAAGGGTTCATTGGATTCCACACTTTCTCCTTTTTCTATTGTGGATCACAGATTTGTATTTTAAACCACCTCGGATACTATATCCTCTTAAAAATGAGAGTCGAGAACGCGAAATGGACATTCACAGTGACTTTTATCTCCACGACAATACATCGGTGAAGCTCTTTAGCTACTGAGCTAACGTGATAGCATCGGGCTCAAATTCAGATAGAAACAAAATAAATAAACCCCTGACTGGAAGGATAGACAGAAGATCAACAATACTATTAAACCATGGACATGTAAATACACGGTTAATAATTTCCAGCTTGGCGAAGCTAAACAATGCTGTTGCTAACGACGCCATTGAAGCTAACTTAGCTACGGGACGGCGGCGGCGGCGGGCGTTGTAGCTTTCGACGACACCCCGGCCGCCATCAGAGTCGGCAAGAAACATATATTTCCCCAAAGTTACGTACGTGACATGCACATAGCGACACGTACGTACGGGCAAGCATCAAATGTTTGGAAACCAAAGCTGTAGTCACGGTAGCGCGTCTGCTGTCCATCTCAAAGTCCTCCTGGTTGTGTTGCTGTAGTCCGCCGCTAATACACCGATCGCACCTACAGCTTTCTTCTTTGCAGTCTCCATTGTTCATTAAACAAATTGCAAAAGATTCACCAACACAGATGTCCAGAATACTGTGGAATTTTGGGATGAAAACAGAGCGTTTTGTATTGGATTCAATGGGTCCGAATACTTCCGTATCAAGCATTGACGTCACGCGCATACGTCATCATACATAGACATTTTCAACCGGAAGTGTGGCGGGAAATTTAAAATTGCACTTTATTGGCATGTGTTGCAATGTTAAGATTTCATCATTGATATATAAACTATCAGACTGCGTGGTCGGTAGTAGTGGGTTTCAGTAGGCCTTTAATCAAGACACTAGGGGAACATATTCTAAGTAACAATGACTTAATTTAGAGTTATTTGGTTAAAAGTTAAAGTTCCAATGATCGTCACGGGAAATTATTCTCTGCCTTTGACCCATAACCCTTGATCACC
>NC_084733.1:18916664-18924164 GCF_033978785.1 Entelurus aequoreus
ACTTTTCTTTAAAAGCCTAACCTGGGACAAGGGTTGCAAATTAGCCTGTGGCTAGAAGTCTTATGTACTTTGATGTTGGTTACCTATGGGTAGCAATGTTTCATTGTACTGTCCCCGCCAAATAAATAGAATAAATAAATGCGCCGACTTTCCGTGTCGGAAGTCCAATCTCGAGAGGCGTTCCAGTTGAAATTCCGACTAGGAACTCGGAAATTCCGACTTCCCGGTACAAAATGGAACGCACCATTAATCTCCGTGAGCAGACCTGACCGATGCGACAACATGACGACAGGGTTTCACATCAGGTGAAACCAACATTAGTTACGTCAGTGCAATTTATTGTGAACGTTATGTTGACGGCACATTTCGGATCTGATGATGTTTATAGTAAAAGTGGACTTCATTGTGTCAAGTTGCTGGAGTTGCATGATGGCACACTAGTGAAATATGTGAAATACAGTCTGGTGTGCCGTGGGAGATTATGTAATTTCAGCTACCGTATTTTTCGGACTATAAATCGAAGTTTTTTTCATACTCAGGAGCGACTTATGTGTGAAATTATTAACACATTACCGTAAAATATCAAATAATATTATTTAGCTCATTCACGTAAGAGACTAGACGTATAAGATTTCATGGGATTTAGCGATTAGGAGTGACAGATGTAAATATATAGCATGTTCTATATGTTATAGTTATTTGAATGACTCTTACCATAATATGTTACGTTAACATACCAGGCACGTTCTCAGTTGGTTATTTATGCGTCATATAACGTACACTTATTCAGCCACTATTCTTTATTTATTTTAAATTGCCTTTCAAATGTCTATTCTTGGTGTTGGATTTTATCATATAAATTTCCCCGAAAAATGCGACTTATACTCCAGTGCGACTTATATATGTTTTTTTCCTTCTTTGTTATGCATTTTCGGCAGGTGCAACTTATACTCCGAAAAATACGGAATTTGGGATAAAAATATTTTTTGGAAACCAGTAGTTATAATAGAATAGAATAGAATAGAATATATCTTTATTGTCATTGTACATTGTACAATTAAATTGTAAGCAAAAACTAATTTAGTGCAAATTCATAATAACACATAAAAACATAAGAACATAGATAAATAGATAAAAATACATAAAATACATAAAAATACCAAGCACACAGCTCACATGCAAAGTCATTATTGTCTTGTGTTCAGCGACACTATTGCTCTCGGGTAAAAAGTGTTCTTAAATCTGTTTGTCCGGCATTTTATTGTCCTGTATCTCCTGCCCGAGGGCAGCAGTTCAAAAAGTTTATGTCCGGGGTGAGATGGGTCCCTTTTGATGTAATCCGTAAATAATGTGCCGTTGTTGAGTGTCTGTACTGTCTAGAGGTCGGCAGAGTAACCGTGTAATACTCTTTCATATCAGTAGGTGGCAGCAGGTAGCTAATTGCTTTGTAGATTTCGGAAATGACAATGATAGTGTGTCGTGATCACAATATGCAGACGACAGCGGGAGGCAGCGTGCAGGTGAAAAGGTATCTAATGCTTAAACCAAAAATAAACAAAAGGCGAGTGCTGCTAAGAAAAGGCATTGCGGCTTAGGGAAGGCTATGCAAAACAAAACTAAAACTGAACTGGCTGCAAAGTAAACAAAAACAGAATGCTGGACGACAGCAAAGACTTGGAGCGTGTGGAGCAGACGGCGTCCACAAAGTACTTTCGAACATCACATCAACAATGAAGAATAGCGTCCGCTCAACTGAAATATCCTCTACTTTTTGGCACTTGAAAAAAATACTGAGGACATGACATCCGGGTCTTCAATGGTAGTTACGGCCATGCCGATGACACTCAACTCTACCTAAAAAACAAACCCCTCTGCAGCCCTGCCATCATCCACACTTACCAACTGCCTGGAGGAGATAAAGGCGTGGATGAAACACAATTTTCTTCAACGGAACAGCTTCAAAACCGAAGCCATTCTAGTCGGCACCCCACATCAGACTCAGTCATACACCATCACCAGCATCACCTTCTCCGGCCACGACATTCACCTCTCATCCTCAGTCACTAATCTGGGTGTTAGAATGGACCCTCACTTGACCTTTGAGGCTCAAATAAAACAACTGTGCAAGACCTCCTTCTACCACCTCAGGAACATTGCTAAACTCCGCCCCTCACCCACTCTCTCTGATGCCGAGAGGCTCATCCACGCCTTTGTCTCCTCCAGGCTAGACTACTGCAACGCACTTCTTGTCGGGATCCCCAGCAAGAACATCCAGAAGCTGCAATACATACAGAATAGTGCTGCTAGGATCCTGATGAGAGTGCGGACATATGATCATATCACACCAACTCTCAAATCCCTTCACTGGCTTCCTGTTCCACTCAGGATTGAATACAAAGTCTCCCTACTAACCCACCAGTGCCTCCATGGAAATGCCCCCCTCTCTACCTCAAAGAACTACTCACCCCCAAATCCTCCACACGACACCTCCGCTCCGGACAGGCTAACCTTCTCCAACCTCCGAGGACAAAGCTACGAACAATGGGAGACTTTCTGCTCCGCCGATCCCAGTCTGTGGAACGCTCTCCCTGACCACCTGAGGGCACCACAGACTGTGGATGCTTTTAAAAAAGGCTTAAAAACCCTTCTTTTTAAAAAAGCCTTTTTTTTTCTTCAAATATATGCATACTAGTTCTAGCTATTTGGCTGTTCTAGTTTTTATTTTTATTTATTTTTTATTATCTTTTTATTTTTATTTTAATACACTGTAGCACTTTGAGGTTGTTTACTCAATGTAAAGTGCTTTTTACAAATAAAATCTATGAACAATGGGAGACCGGGCTTTCTGCTCCGCCGCTCCCAGTCTGTGGAACTCTCTCCCTGACCACCTGAGGGCACCACAGACTGTGGATGCTTTTAAAAAAGGCTTAAAAACCCTTCTTTTTAAAAAAGCCTTTTTTTTTTCTTCAAATATATGCATACTAGTTCTAGCTATTTGGCTGTTCTAGTTTTTATTTTTTTTAATTTTTTATCATCTTTTTTTTTTTTTTTTTTTAATTTTAATACACTGTAGCACTTTGAGGTTGTTTACTCAATGTAAAGTGCTTTTTACAAATAAAATCTATGAACAATGGGAGACCGGGCTTTCTGCTCCGCCGCTCCCAGTCTGTGGAACTCTCTCCCTGACTACCTGAGGGCACCACAGACTGTGGATGCTTTTAAAAAAGGCTTAAAAACCCTTCTTTTTAAAAAAGCCTTTTTTTTTTCTTCAAATATATGCATACTAGTTCTAGCTATTTGGCTGTTCTAGTTTTTATTTTTTTTAATTTTTTATCATCTTTTTTTTTTTTTTTTTAAATTTTAATACACTGTAGCACTTTGAGGTTGTTTACTCAATGTAAAGTGCTTTTTACAAATAAAATCTATGAACAATGGGAGACCGGGCTTTCTGCTCCGCCGCTCCCAGTCTGTGGAACTCTCTCCCTGACCACCTGAGGGCACCACAGACTGTGGATGCTTTTAAAAAGGCTTAAAAACCCTTCTTTTAAAAAAAGCCTTTTTTTTTTTTAGATATATGCATACTAGCTCTAGCTATTTGGCTGTTCTAGTTTTTATTTTAATTTATTTTTTATTATCTTTTTATTTTAATTTTTTTTATTTAAATACACTGTAGCACTTTGAGGTTGTTTACTCAATGTAAAGTGCTTTTTACAAATAAAATCTACGAACAATGGGAGACCGGGGCTTTCTGCTCCGCCGCTCCCAGTCTGTGGAACGCTCTCCCTGACCACCTGAGGGCACCACAGACTGTGGATGCTTTTAAAAAAGGCTTAAAAACCCTTCTTTTTAAAAAAGCCTTTTTTTTTTTAGATATATGCATACTAGCTCTAGCTATTTGGCTGTTCTAGTTTTTATTTTAATTTATTTTTTATTATCTTTTTATTTTAATTTTTTTTATTTAAATACACTGTAGCACTTTGAGGTTGTTTACTCAATGTAAAGTGCTTTTTGCAAATAAAATCTACGAACAATGGGAGACTGGGCTTTCTGCTCCGCCGCTCCCAGTCTGTGGAACGCTCTCCCTGACCACCTGAGGGCACCACAGACTGTGGATGCTTTCAAAAAAAGGCTTAAAAACCCTTTCTTTTAAAAAAAAAAAGCCTTTTTTTAGACATATGCATACTAGTTCTAGCTATTTGGCCGTTGTAGTTTTTATTTTTTTAAAATTTTTATTATCTTTTTTTTTTTTTTTTTAAACATTTTTTAATACACTGTAGCACTTTGAGGTTGTTTACTCAATGTAAAGTGATTTTTACTAATACAATCTATTATTAATATTATTATTATGCTTGTATTTGGCCCTCTTCACATATCATTTTTCAGGAATACTGTAAGTACCCACCCCTCCAAGAAAGCCAAGGAAAAGCAAATCGGAGGCAGAATTAATCTGACGTTATCTGTTTTCCCCGCCGATTCGATCAAATTCTGGCCTCAGCAGGCGGGGGCGATTGTCCATCCCGCCCCCCTATGGCATGTTTTATAATGACGTAGTGTAGTTTCTGACTGATTCATCCTCTCATTAGGTATTCATCAGCAGCCCCCACCCCCAGTCTATAGATCATGCATGTTTGAGGGATTACGGCGCTCTATTAGCAGATAAAGAGGTGGGGGACTTTCTCAGTGGAAATGGCAGCAGATAGGCTATATAGGTTAAACGTTATGCGGCCCAACGCTCGCTTTGTTTAATCACATTCGCAGATAAGCCCACTGGTGTTATTTGTGGCTGACACCACTTGTTTTACAGCTTCTTTCCTCTCTGCGCTGTCAAATATACAGCAAAAAATATATATATTTTAGTAAAGAAATGTGCGTCATTGGTTGTCAGTGAGAGGATTAGAGACGGGGGCTAAAAAAACAAACAAAGTGGGCCGAGTGGGACCCACCCTGGCGTCGCTGTCTGGGTGGCGTTTGTTCTTCCTGACAGCAGACAAAGAAATAATATCCACTGTCACCTTTCAGCTCCTCTCACCTGGCGTGACCCATTTATGGGTTTATAGGTCAACTGTCCGACGATTTCATGTCCGTCCTGTCGCGCTTCCCGCCTCGTGCGAGCCAGGGAAACGTGTTACCCGCTGTCTCCGGGGCCGACGGACATCATAAGTGTCATGTGTGCAACTGGGAGTGCACTGGTGACTCTGCGTTAGAGGACTAGGGGGCACCGAATCCAGTGGTTGTCATATAGTGCGTCAGAATAAACATGTCATCCTGGGATTTTCATGGATGTATGGATGCATAGCTCAGAGAAAAGATAGGAAAATACAAAACCCAAAACCAGTGAAGTTGGCACGTTGTGTAAATCATAAATAAAAACAGAATGCAATGATCTGCAAATCCCTATTAATGAAATGCAAATGTATTGATACTCGTGATATCGCCCTATCTCCGCGCTATCTGCGTCACGGCACTCGATGTTCCCTTGGCATTCAGCAGGCCGATTCAGGGTCTGAAAACACTGATAAGAGACGATGTCCCTTTGCACAGATAGAAAAAGTACAACTTCAGCACAATTGATAATAACTATAGCAACGGCCCTTAAGCATAAGAGTTGTGTGATAATATCATACTTGCCAACCTTGAGACCTCCAATATCGGGAGGTGGGGGGTAGGGGGTGGGGGGGGCTTGGTCGGTGGTTGGGGGCGTGGTTATATATATATATATATATATATACACTACCGTTCAAAAGTTTGGGGTCACCCAAACAATTTTGTGGAATAGCCTTAATTTCTAAGAACAAGAATAGACTGTCGAGTTTCAGATGAAAGTTCTCTTTTTCTGGCCATTTTGAGCGTTTAATTGACCCCACAAATGTGATGCTCCAGAAACTCAATCTGTTTAAAGGAAGGTCAGTTTTGTAGCTTCTGTAACGAGCTAAACTGTTTACAGATGTGTGAACATGATTGCTCAAGGCTTTTCTAATCATCAATTAGCCTTCTGAGCCAATGAGCAAACACATTGTACCATTAGAACACTGGAGTGATAGTTGCTGGAAATGGGCCTCTATACACCTATGTAGATATTGCACCAAAAACCAGACATTTGCAGCTAGAATAGTCATTTACCACATTAGCAATGTATAGAGTGTATTTCTTTAAAGTTAAGACTAGTTTAAAGTTATCTTTATTGAAAATGTGGACATTTCAATGTGACCCAAACTTTTGAACGGTAGTGTATATATATATATATATATATATATATATATATATATATATATATATATATATATATATATATATATATATATATATGTATGAAATACTTGACTTTCAGTGAATTCTAGCTATATATATATATTTATTTTATTTACATAGAAAAAAAACAACAACTTGAATTTCAGTGTTCCGGTGGCTATCCATTAGATGGCAGTATTGTCCTGTTTAACTTCTCCGTTCATGATGAGTATATCATTTCAGCCACCGTGTTCAATGGAGAAGTCTGTTCTACAAAATTTACAGGCAACATACACCTTCCCCTTCGAACTGTCCTGGATGAACTGAAATTCTTGTTTCCATTCGTTTTGGAACTTGCAAGCGTATTTCTTCATCTTGCTCGCCATGTCTGTAATTTCCTCGTTCTTCTGCTTCGTCTCCTTGTTGTGTGCGCAGTTGTGCACTCTACTCTCTAAAAGCCCTAGATGTTATGACGTCATTGGGCAGGCAAGCTGTTTATATTGTGGGAAAGCGGACGTGAGAACAGGCTGTCCCCACTCAGTCTCAAGTCCGCATTGAGCTGGAGGGGGCGTGGCCTCCAGCTCCGACTGAATACCGGGAGTTTGTCGGGAGAAAATCTCTGCCGGGAGGTTGTCGGGAGAGGCGCTGAATACCGGGATTCTCCCGCTAAAAACGGGAGGGTTGGCAAGTATAGATAATATATAAATAATTATTCTAACAACAATACACAGTTTAACTGACTCATTTTTTTACATGCAATGTTTGGCCGTTCGATAAACTTTTGGACAAAGATTTAACGTTGATAAAATACAAACGTATGTTACTTACTAATGCGCGAGTAAATCCAAGATTGTCTTCCATGGCTTATAGCTTATTCGGCGGACCCATTCTTTTGTACTTCGACTCTTCTATGAGCTCCTTCTTGAACACTCTCCTCTTGAGTTATGTTGAATCTTTTAAATCGTGAGAAAAGTATTTCTTCTTAAGAGAGTATGGATCCCCTCCATCACATTCACATATTTGTCCATCATCATATCGAGCTTGTATATTGGCCTCTAAACCTGAATCTGCACCGCTGCAATTAGTTGCATGTAAATAAACATTAGCTTTATGGGACCCTGACCACCGTCTGAAACCCGGAAATGCCTCCACTGTAGAACACGTGGTTGGCACTCAGAAAAAAGAAAATGAAACACCTGCTCGGACAAAACAGGTTCCTGTAAAGCCCGACTAATTAGATCAGTTTGTTTGAGCATACACGATGAAAAATTA
>NC_084733.1:18926664-18979164 GCF_033978785.1 Entelurus aequoreus
TTTGACTACGTTTTTCCTACTAATTCTGCTACCAACTCGCCTTTTGTCTCATCACATCATTGGCATGCGTGTGTTTGGGGGCGTGCCAAGTCGACCGATAACACGATAACCAGGAAACACTGCTTCGAAAAGACAAAGCATCTACTGGAGCAGTCATGTTTAGTTTTTTTATGTGGACAGAAAAGCAAGCCCAAATAAGCAACCACGTGTTCAAAAGCGAGCGCCCCATCAAAGCGCAACTTGTGACACCTAAATGGATTTTTTTGGTTTATAAAAACCCTTTGGGTGTCAGATATGCAGGCTTTTTAGTCCACAAGAGGGGTAAGCAAGCACTGGATGAGTTAGTAGACGTCACGTACCTGGCAGGTACATCATGCTGGAGCTGCTTTCAATTTTTAATGTTTATAAAATGAGTGTTAGAATAATTATGTTTAAGTTATCACACAACTCTTATGCTTAAAGGCTGTTGCTATAGTTATTAGCTATTGTGCTCAAGTTAGACTTTTGTATCTGTGCAAGGACAAAACTTCTTGTCTGATAGGTGGCCTCAGCCACAGATGTTATCTTTGTTTTAGCCCGCTAACAGCCAAGGACTTCAAGGACCTCAACGAAGATAAGATGACAGCACGCAGACGAAGCAGAGACAAGCCAATCACAAGGCCCCAGCACATTCCGTCACGTATTGTGCGTACTGGAGCTGCTTTGCATGATATGTGTGACCACTCCTTTTAGAGGCGGCCCCAGTTATGGTGATTGGGGAACTCCTGAATAAATAGAGGGACGCGAGAGCTGTACCTTAGAGCGTAGGGTGAGACTATGACTAAGTGTGCAACTCCATGCATTCTCCTCATTGAGCCAAATATAACTCTGTCTCTGCATGATTCCTTGCTTCTTGTCTGTTTAATAGATGTCATCAGTGTTTGAACCTGACAGTGAGCCTCCCTGCAGCAAATGCAGGGAGGCTGATCCATAAGGAGTCAATGCTGACCTATGACCTTGACCCCATTTGCTTTCTCTTTAGTCCCCACAGTGGGTTTAAAAGTGTCCACTCAGGACCACAACATGTAGTAGGAGTCACAGCACAAGTAAGTACCTCCAGAGGTTGGATGGAAGATTCTTGACATTTGAGATTCCTGGCGTTGATCTCCAGGTCAATACTGCTGTGTTACATAACCGCTGTGTTCCTCCTTCATAAGCCTTTTGACAGGAATATTTGCACACATTTAATGTTTTTGCTTATTAAGACTTCACAACAGTCGTTATTTATACATGCATATTTACTCCAATGCATCCACTTGTAGTACTTTGATCATAACTTTTTTTTAAAGGCCATCGTGGTCATTAGGCGTGTTTACAAAACATTACAGGAGTTTTGTCTCCTGATGCCAAAGACTGCAATAGACTGTGCCAACCAGATCATCAGAGGTCGGCTTCATGTTGTCATATTATAGCCTCATCCTGCTTGAAATTTAGCCTGAGGATGTACCATTTTTTTCTATTAGAATAGTGTTTTTTGTTTTTTTTACTGTGAAATACTTAAATAAGAGTTTGAATGAATGCATTGTAATTTTATTTATAAATAAATAATTTGTGGTTGTGAGGACTGTTTCTGTAATAATAATTTTTTGCTATTTATTTTTAATTTCATTATAAATGTATTATTTTTATTATTATTATTATTATTTTATTATTATTATTATTTCAATCAACCAATTAGTATTTTTGTTTCAAAATATAGCCAGTAAATCATATAATCTAAAACAGTTTTTAAATTTAAATTTATGAAAATATAACAATAAAAAGAAAATGTATCCCACGGGACAATTGGTCTTTTATTTATTATTTTTTTTACAGACAATTAATGCACTTTTGAAGAAACAGTTTGAAAGAAAGACAGTGTTTATTAAGGCTACTTTACTTTATTTTAAAAACAAAAACAAAAAAAATATAAGATGAACTCTGGAATAAAATCTGTACATTTCACAGTGACAAATTGGCAGCTCAGTCGCCAGAATTTTATCATAAAATTTACAGTTTTTACACCGAATTACTGTAAATCTAAAACATGACAACACGGTTGTTTTTACTGTATAATTCTGGCTAGTGAGCTGCCATTTTTTTACTGCGATATCTATGATTGTTTTTTTTTGTACTGTGAAATATTTTAAAAAATAAGAGTTTGAATGAATGCACTGTAATTATATTTATTTAAAAAAAGTATCTTTGGGTGAGAGGACTTTTTCCGTATTAATAATTGTTTGCTATTTATTTTTTATTTCAATTTAAATGCATTATTATTATCATTATTATTATTATTATTATTATTATTATTATTATTATTATTATTTCAATCAACCAATTAGTATTTTTGTTTCAAAATATAGCCAGTAAATCATAAAATCTAAAACAGTTTTTAGATTTAAATTTATGAAAATATAACAATAAAAAAAAAAAGTATCCTACGGGACAATTGGTCTTTTATTTATTAATTTTTTACAGACGATTAATGCACTTTTGAAAAAAAAACTGTTTAAAAGAACGACAGTGTTTATTAAGGCTACTTTACTTTATTTTAAAAACAAAAACAAAAAAAATATAAGATGAACTCTGGAATAAAATCTGTACATTTCACAGTGACAAATTGGCAGCTCAGTCGCCAGAATTTTATCATAAAATTTACAGTTTTTTAACCGAATTAATGTAAATCTAAAACATGACAACACGGTTGTTTTTACTGTATAATTTTGGCGACTGAGCTGCCATTTTTTTTACTGCGATATCTATGATTGTTGGTTTTTTTACTGTGAAATATTTTAAAAAATAAGAGTTTGAATGAATGCATTGTAATTATATTTATTTAGAAAAAGTATCTTTGGGTGAGAGGACTTTTTCCGTATTAATAATTTTTTGCTATTTATTTTTAATTTCAACTTAAATGCATTATTATTATTATTATTTCAACCAACGAATTAGTATTTTTGTCTCAAAATATAGCCAGTATATCATATAATCTAAAATTTATGAAAATATAACAATAAAAAGAAAATGTATGCTACGGAACAATTGGTCTTTTATTTATTTATTTTTTACAGACAAGTAATGCACTTTTGAAAAAAAAAACTGTTTAAAAGAAAGACAGTTTTTATTAAGGATACTTTACTTTATTTAAAAAAAACAACAACAAAAAAACATAAGCTGAACTAATTTCCCAGTGACAAATTGGCAGCTCAGTCGCCAGAATTTTATCACAAAATTTACAGTAGTTTTTACACCAAATTACTGTAAATCAAAAAAATGGCAACACGTTTTTTTTACTGTATAATTCTGGCTTAAAGCTACCATTTTTTTTACTACTATCTATGATTGTTGTTGTTTTTTAAAAGTTCATTACTGCAAAATGGAAAAATGGTACCACTGTGTTTTAACGGTAAAATTCTGGCGACTAAGCTGACAGTATTTTAAAATCTACAGACTTTTTTTTGTTGTTTTTTTCATTACAGTGAATTTGAAAATAATCCATTGCAGTTTTAAGAAATGTTAATTTGTGTTTGGGGTGTCATATAATCATATTATCTGATAAGCTTTGTGTATTGTGTGGAATTTATTGCTGATTAATACTTGAGTGCAGCTGGGGTATGCTCCAGCCCCTAGGGACAAACCGTAGAAAATGGATGGATGGAAGCAATTCATGCAAAATTAAGTGCACTACTCCAACAGTCAACTCGTTTGGGTGTATGTTATGGATACGTTTTGATGTAAATTTTGCTGTGCAGTCACTTTTATAACTGTTTTTTTGAGTCTCTTTGCAAGATGTTCGATTCTGGAGTCTTTCCCAGATTGCAACTTAAACCACGCCTCACCCTCTCCAAAAGCAGCACAATTGATCTTTTTGAGATGTGCACTATTTAAATATATATTCTGAAGTTGTCACCGCTATTTTTTTCCCAGATATAGTCTAAAATATACTTAAAAAAATGTATAAAGATTCACCCGGTCACAACATTAAGTACACCATAACACTAGTGTTGTCTCTATACCAATATTTTGGTACAGGTACCAGTACCAAAATGTATTTTGATACTTTTCGATACCTTTTTAAATTAAGGGGACCACAAAAAATTGCATTATTGTTTTTATTTTAACTAACAATTTTACGGTACATTGAACATATGTTTTTTTTTATTGCAAGTTAGTCCTTAAAGGCCTACTGAAATGACATTTTTTTATTTAAACGGGGATAGCAGATCCATTCTGTGTCATACTAGATCATTTCGCGATATTGCCATATTTTTGCTGAAAGGATTTAGTGGAGAACAACGACGATAAAGTTTGCAACTTTTGGTCGCTGATTAAAAAAAGCCTTGCCTGTACCGGAAGTAGCGTGACGTCACAGGTTGAAAGGCTCCTCACATTTTCCCATTGTTTACAATGCAGCGAGAGAGATTCGGACCGAGAAAGCGACGATAACCCCATTAATTTGAGCGAGGATGAAAGTTTCGTGGATGAGGAAAGTGAGAGTGAAAGACTAGAGAGGCAGTGCAGGACGTATCTTTTTTCGCTCTTAGGTACAAGCTGGCTCATTGGATTCCACACTCTCTCCTTTTTCTATTGTGGATCACGGATTTGTATTTTAAACCACCTCGGATACTATATCCTCTTGAAAATGAGAGTCGAGAACGCGAAGTGGACATTCACAGTGACTTTTATCTCCACGACAATACATCGGCGAAGCTCTTTAGCTACTGAGCTAACGTGATAGCATCAGGCTCAAATGCAGATAGAAACAAAATAAATAAACCCCTGACTGGAAGGATAGACAGAAGATCAACAATACTATTAAACCATGGACATGTAAATACACGGTTAATAATTTCCAGCTTGGCGAAGCTTAACAATGCTGTTGCTAACGACGCCATTGAAGCTAACGGCGGCGGGCGTTGTAGCTTTCGACGACACCCCGGCCGCCATCAGAGTTGGCAAGAAACATATATTTCCCCAAAGTTACGTACGTGACATGCACATAGCGACACGCACATACGGGCAAGCGATCAAATGTTTGGAAGCCAAAGCTGTACTCACGGTAGCGCGTCTGCTATCCATCTCAAAGTCCTCCTGGTTGTGTTGCTGTAGTCCGCCGCTTATACACCGATCCCACCTACAGCTTTCTTCTTTGCAGTCTTCATTGTTCATTAAACAAATTGCAAAAGATTCACCAACACAGATGTCCAGAATACTGTGGAATTTTGGGATGAAAACAGAGCTTTTTGTATTGTATACAATGTGTCCGAATACTTCCGTATCAACCATTGACGTCACACGCATACGTCATCATACATAGACATTTTCAACCGGAAGTGCGGCGGGAAATTTAAAATTGCACTTTATAAGTTAACCCGGCCGTATTGGCATGTGTTGCAATGTTAAGATTTCATCATTGATATATAAACTATCAGACTGCGTGGTCGGTAGTAGTGGGTTTCAGTAGGCCTTTAAATAAAACAGTGAACATACGAGAAAACTTGTCTTTTAGTAGTAAGAAAGCAAACAAAGACTCCTAATTTAGTCTGCTGACATATGCAGTAACATATTGTGTCAATTTCCATTCTATTATTTTGGGGATTTCATTTCATTTCATTGGGATGTCGATGCTCTGCACCTCATTGCTCCTTTATCTGGCACTACCACGAGCTACTGCAACGGAATTTCGTTCTTATCTGTACTGTAAAGTTCAAATTTGAATGACAATAAAGGAAGTCTAAGTCTAATTAGTCAGAAAAAAGTCCCTTTTAATTTCAATGATGCAGGTGGGTAATAACCTGGGATTAATCTGATTTTAAAAAAGGATCATTTGATATTGCTGGTGTGAATTTATGCTGTTTTTATACCAGCATGTCCTGATTACTGTGGCGGTAACACTGACAAAATCACACCTTGCTTCTTTTTAATCAAAAACGAAGCCATCGCGGCTCGCTTCTTCCGCTGCCACTTGAAACCCTGTTGACACTGCGGCTCAGGAGTCGCAGGTGTTTGTCTCCCTCAATTAACCTGTCAATCTTCAGTGATGGGGAGTTCAGCCTTGACCCTGACCTGGACCGCCATGTCACCATGACAGCACACACACACACTTCGCCTCCAGCGGAACGCGTGTCAATCTCCCCCGTTGGACTCGGGCTAGGTTACATAAACTAGGAGATTTATGAATATTTTTCTCTAATCTACCTTAACAGATTTTGTCTAATCAAAGGATCAGTGGGACCTCACATCATTTGAAAGTTCCGTCCCCATCTCACATCCCCCAGTTGCTCTCGTGTCTCTATTATAGTGTTGTAACGATACCAATATTTTGGTACCGGTACTAAAATTATTTCGATACTTTTTGGTACTTTTCGGTACTTTTCTAAATAAAGGGGACCATTATTGGCTTTATTTTAACAAAACATTTTAGGGCACATTAAACATATGTTTCTTATCGCAGTTAAGTCCTTAAATAAAATAGTGAACATACTAGACAGCTTGTCTTTTAGTAGTAAGTAAACAAACAAAGGCTCTTAATTAGTCTGCTGACATATGCAGTAACATATTGTGTCATTTATCATTCTATTATATTGTCAACATTATTAAGGACAAGTGGTAGAAAATTTATTATTAATCTACTTGTTTAATATCTGCTTACTTTCTATTTTAACGTGTTCTATCTACACTTCTGTTAAAATGTAATAATCACTTATTCTTCTGTTGTTTGATACTTTACATTAGTTTTTGATGATACTACAAAATTTGGGTATCGATCCGATACCAAGTCGTTACAGGATCATACCGTATTTTTCGGACTATAAGTCGCTCCGGAGTATAAGTCGCACCGGCCGAAAATGCATAATAAAGAAGGAAAAAAACATATATAAGTCGCACTGGAGTATAAGTTGCATTTTTTGGGGAAATTTAATTGATAAAACCCAACACCAAGAATAGACATTTGAAAGGCAATTTAAAATAAATAAAGAATAGTGAACAACAGGCTGAATAAGTGTACGTTATATGACGCATAAATAACCAACTGAGAACGTGCCTGGTATGTTAACGTAACATCTTATGGTAAGAGTCATTCAAATAACTATAACATATAGAACATGCTATACGTTTACATCTGTCACTCCTAATCGCTAAAATGAAATCTTATACGTCTAGTCTCTTACGTGAATGAGCTAAATATTATTGGATATTTTACGGTAATGTGTTAATCATTTCACATATAAGTCGCTCCTGAGTCTAAGTCGCACGCCCGGCCAAACTATGAAAAAAACTGCGACTTATAGTCCGAAAAATACGGTACATTGGTCATATTCAAAGTTCTCATGTGTCCAGGGACGTATTTACTGAGTTTATAAACATAAAAAACGAAAAAAGATGTGATTCCAAAATATATCGACGTAATCCGAGTAGTATCGACTAGATTCGTGCCTGTACTTGGTATCATTACAGTGGATGTTCGGTGTAAATCCACCCATGGCGTTTGTTTACATTTTGACGCCGGTGAGCTACGGTGTGTAGTGAAGCATGTTGAGCTATTCCTCGTCCTGCAGGGAGGATACTTGTAAGAAATGTACTTTATTTGTCGCCATGGAGGCGAGGATTAGTGATTTAGAAGTAGCTAAAACACGGCGGATGGACGTTAGCCGCTAGCTAGCTAGCCATGTCTTAAAGCAGTGGTCCCCAACCTTTTTGTAGCTGCGAACCGGTCAACGCTTGAAAATTTGTTCCACGGACAAGAAATATAATCATGTGTGCTTACGGACTGTATCCCTGCAGACTGTATTGATCTATATTGATGTATATATTGTGTTTTTTATGTGGATTTAATTTTTTTTTTTAAAATACAAATAAATTTTAATTTCTTGTGATTAGGGACCCCTGTCTTAAAGCACCTCTTCCTGAGGGCGTTTCAGTGTTATAACTTCACCTTTATCGTTAGTTTTTAAGCCAAAATGCGTCCGTTCTCCATGATTGTGCGCTGCCGAACATGCTCGTCTGCTCTTAAAACCAGCAATGACACGACTTGACTTCGACACGGGCGCGGAGGGGTGCGGGGCCGGTACGTTTCAGAGACGGTATAGTACCGATGATTCATTAGTATGGCGGTACCACACTGATACCGGTATACCGTACAACCCTACTCTATTAGCATCAGCACTCCATCACCCCTCCCCTCGCTCAGTCGCTCTCCAGCATTCTAAATCCCTGGAGGAGGGCGATACTGCTGATGCATCAGCACCGCATGATAATTTGTTTAAATGACAGATTAGGCAGCGATAACTCAATTTTTGCGTGCGATACACTATGTAGTGTCTGTTACCAATCTAATAAAGCCGGCCTCTCTTTCTGGCTCCTCCCCTCCATAAAATTCCGCAGTCGAACGAGAAAGCGGGGGCTGTTACGCGATCCCAAGGACCCCGCTGCCCGTAATTGAATTGCGCGGCCGGGGGGAGAGCTGTGAGGTTTTCGGCGAGGCGCTCGTTGACTCATTGATCGGCGCAGAGGGGCTTCAGAAATATGCCTCGCAGTCGCGGCCAATCAATCAAACAATTAAGCCCGGTCTCTAGAGCCGCCTGTTCTTCATTTAAGTCTAACCTCCCGGCTCTCCGCTCGCCGCACATTCCAGATTAATTGCTTCTCGCCGCGCAATAAGCCCTGCAGCTTCCCTCGTCTCCATGGATCTCACGGAGGGTAGCTGTGACTTTGCATTTTTGGACAAATAATGCGCCCTTCCGATTTCCCAGAAACCCCAGGAGGCGGCGATCGCTGCAATTTCCCGCATTACGGACGCCTAATAGGTCCTTCTGATTCCATAATAACAACGGGGCCTTCATTATCAGGCTATGTATCGGTGCTAGTATTAATTGTAAAATAATGTGCGCAGACGCTAACACGTGTCCTTCTTTATGCAGTAAAATCTCTCAGTGTTCTTGCTCATGCTTAGACATGTCTTAGTCTGGATTCATGTTCACATGGAAAATCATTGGGTATAATAATGCAGACAATGAACGTACGCTTTGTTGTTGTGTATGTAATGGATATGCATTGATGTACATTTTGCTGCGCAGTCACTTCTATGACACCTTTTTTGAGTCTCTCTACCAGATGGAGGCTTTCTCTGATTGCAAATGAAACCACGCCCCGCCCTCTCCAAAAGCAGCACAATTTATCTTTTCAAAATGTGCACAATTTAATATACATCTTGAAGTTGTCACCACTATTTTTTTCCCCAGATGCGGTCGAAAATATACATCATATGTCAATAAGGCAGGGGTAACCAACGCGGTGCCCGCGGGCACCAGGTAGCCCGTTAGGACCAGATGAGTAGCCCGCTGGCCTGTTCTAAAAATAGCTCAAATAGCAGCACTTACCAGTGAGCTGCCTCTATTTTTTAAATTGTATTTATTTACTAGCAAGCTGGTCTCGCTTTGCTCTACATTTTTAATTCTAAGAGAGACAAAACTCAAATAGAATTTGAAAATCCAAAAAAATATTTTAAAGACTTGGTCTTCACTTGTTTAAATAAATTCATTATTTTTTTTACTTTGCTTCTTATAACTTTCAGAAAGACAATTTTAGGGAAAAAATACAACCTTAAAAATGATATACCTTTACCTTTTAAATTCCTTCCTCTTCTTTCCTGACAATTTAAATCAATGTTCAAGTATTTTTTTAATTTTTTATTATAAAGAATAATAAATACATTTTAATTTAATTCTTCAATTTAGCTTCTGTTTTTTCGACGAAGAATATTTGTGAAATATTTCTTCAAACTTATTATGATTAAAATTCAAAAAAATTATTCTGGCAAATCTAGAAAATCTGTAGAATCAAATTTAAATCTAATTTCAAAGTATTTTGAATTTCTTTTAAAATTTTTGTTCTGGAAAATCTAGAAGAAATAATGATTTGTTAGAAATATAGCTTGGTCCAATTTGTTATATATTCTAACAAAGTGCAGATTGGATTTTAACCTATTTAAAACATGTCATCAAAATTCTAAAATTAATCTTAATCAGGAAAAATTACTAATGATGTTCCATAAATTATTTTTTTAATTTTTTCAAAAAGATTCGAATTAGCTAGTTTTTCTCTTCTTTTTTTCGGTTGAATTTTGAATTTTAAAGAGTCGAAATTGAAGATAAACTAAGTTTCAAAATTTAATTGTAATTTTTTTTCATGTTTTCTCCTCTTTTAAACCGTTCAATTAAGTGTAAATATCATTAATTATTAATAATAACATAGAGTTAAAGGTAAATTGAGCAAATTGGCTATTTCTAGCAATTTATTTAAGTGTGTATCAAACTGGTAGCCCTTCGCATTAATCAGTACCCAAGAAGTAGCTCTTGGTTTCAAAAAGGTTGGTGACCCCTGCAATAAGGGGACTGAGGGGTGTTTTATTTTCCCGGAATGCAAAGGAAAGTTGGCGCGGGCAAGGCGTGAAGGTAGGTACATGATTTAATAAAGACTATAAAAAGGAGTAAACAAAAGGCGCGCACAAGGCGGAAGTACAAAAACGTGGCTAATGAAACAAAACTTGCACAAAGGCAGAAACTATGAACAATAAACAAAAACTTACTTGGCATGGAACTATGGTAGCATGAAGTCAAACAGAGTTAGCAGGGGTGTCAGAAGTAGCATGGCATGAAGTGAGCAGAGGTATGATAGGATAGTAAGGATAATGTCACCAGGACGATCAACAGACACAGACAGGCTTAAATAGCAGTGACATGATTAGTGACAGGTGCGTGACATGAGGACAGGTGAAAACTAATGGGTAGTCACGGAAACAAAAACAATGGAGCGTAAACAGAAACTAAAGAGTCCAATAACTAAACTAAACAAAACATGATCCAAAAGACATGACATCATAAACATTATATAGATTCACCCGGTCACAACATTCAGCACACCTGCACACACTTTGCATTTTTGGACAAAGATTGCGCCCTTCCAATTTCCCAAAAACCCCAGGTGCAGACGATCGCTGCAATTTTCCGCATTACGGACCCCTAATAGGTCCTTCTGGTTCCAAAATAACAACGGGGCTTTGATTATCAAGCTATCAATCAATCAATCAATCAAGCAATGTTTACTTATATAGCCCTAAATCACGAGTGTCTCAAAGGGCTGCACAAGCCACAACGACATCCTCGGCTCAGATCCCACATCAGGGCAAGGAAAAACTCAAACCAATGGAATTTGTCGAAAATATATGTTGCCCTGTCAGTTCAATGACACATCGACATACAGGCTAACGGGCATATATTTCCCCCGTTAGCTTATATGTCCATGTGTCATTGACCGGGCTATATGTATGCTACCATTGACTGGGCTAGCATGCTAAGCATTCCTTGCAGGAACATACTAGCTTTGTTAGACAAGATCATAGACTGTATTGGACAATATAGTTTACATACCAAATGTTCATTTCCATGTATTACAAGTAATAAGAAAACGTAGTGACTGACTTACTTATCAAGAAGGAAACTAGCAAGTTTGGCGTCAGATAAAAAAATCTTCTCCGCCTTCAATCGTCTCCATCTTTAAAAGGCATCCCTGATACAAATCCTCATTTTGTTCCTGGCTTCTTCATGAATAAGTTGAGACTCGTAACGACGCCTTTTAGATTGACTAAAGTCTGACATGTTTAGTAACTTTACCAGTGGCAGTAGCCAGATGAAGAGGGCAACCTGGATGTGACAACCTCACAGACTTTCCATTTGGTTAAAACGGTGGTTGGTGGGACATCGAAATGAAAACAATAACACGATTTCGGGGCTGTAAATCTAATTTTGAAATGAGCATATCCCGGCTGAACTACTGTTATCAGTTATAGAGGTATTCGAAAAGAACATGATTTATTAATGCCTTAATGATGACTTGACATGAACTTATTACATATATCTAGAGAGAATGTGCCAGACTTCTTAGGGCACAGTCGTATCTTCACCACTGGTATTGCTACACTTTGTACTTAACTCCATTTGTTGAATAAATTGTTAATTTTCAATTCTAGTCCTCTCACCTTATTCAGACAAGCCATGAGAACAAAAGAACCTGCGAGGACTTTGCCCTTTAAAAGGGGAGATCCAAACAAAACCGATTAACACAAAATACTTTATACACTATAATAAAACCTTATCAATACAGGGTACGTTTTGATAAAGAACGTCTTTTTAAAAATTTATTGTTTCTGAATCGTAATAAAAAATCGCAGTTCAGAAGTGTCTTTATTAGAAGTCTGTTATGTTGAAAAGTGGGCATTTTGGGAAATCTGCAGTACAACGAGAGAGAGAGAGCGCTAAATCCCATAGTTTATGAAGAGCTTACCGTGATCTTGATATTAGAAATTAGCCATCTTTGATGTCGGGTGTTAAACTAACTGACGGACCTTCAGGGAAATTGAGAGTGTGGTAGGAGATCACACAGACTTAACAAAAGGGAGAATTGTCATTCGAAGCTGTGTTGTTGGAGAGTGGGCATTTTGGAAAATCGTGAATGAGGCAGAAGAATACCGTATTCTCCGGACTATAAGGCCCACTTAAAATCATTTTCCTCCCTCAAAACATGACAGTGCGCCTTATAACCCGGTGCTCCTAATGTAAGGAATAAGTTTGGTTGAGCTTACCCACCTCAAAGCAATTTTATTTGGTACATGATAAGTGTGACCAGTAGATGGCAGTCAAACATAAGAGATAAGTGGAGGCTGCATCGTTTTATGTGCATTAAACATAGGAGTAGTATTATGGTGTGTGTATAAGGTAAGACATATTATCTGGCGTTTTGTTTCGCAATATTATGCAAAAGCAACTTTTCTTACCTTCTGGTACCTGCTGATCTGTATTTGGGATCTGTATAAATCCTGAAAAATTGCTTGCGTCCGCCTTTGTAGACGCCGTAGTTGACAAGCTTCTTCTTTTTCTCTATCTTCTTGTTATGGGACATTCATCCTCTGCTGTTGCCATTTCTAATATAAAATAGTGTAAAGTTCTTACTTATATCTGTCAGTAAACTCGCCATGAAATCGCTAAAACAAACTTGTGTAGTGAGTTTACATTATTCACCCAAGAAACTTTAGTTATTAGAGTTCCGGTCGGACTGTTTTTCACGGGACACGAGTCCGGTGTTGTTGTTTCCGGATAAGGAGATGCTGCTCCGTTATTGATTTAAGTACTAACAAACTAGTTTAAATATTGTTTTGATATTGTTACAATGCATCAATATCTTGAGTGGAGACAAGTCAGCAGCGCAGAGACGTCCCCAACTGATGCACAGATGAGTACCTCTCCACGCAGGAGAGGGGGGCAGAGCAGAAAAGAGACGGCAGATCAACTGGTCTAAAAGGGGGGTCTATTTAAAGACTACCGTATACAAATGAGTTTTAAGATGGGACTTAAATGCTTCTACTGAGGTAGCATCTCTAACTGTTACCGGGAGGGCATTCCAGAGTACTGGAACCCGAATAGAAAACGCTCTATAGTGCGCAGACTTTTTTTTGGCTCTGGGAATCACTAATAAGCCGGAGTTCTTAGAACTCAGATTTCTTGCCAGGACATATGGTACAATACAATCAGCAAGATAGGATGGAGCTAGACCCTTTTGTATTTTATACGTAAGTAGTAAAACCTTAAAGTCGCATCTTAAGTGCACAGGAAGCCAGTGCAGGTGAGCCAGTATAGGCCTAATATGATCAAACTTTCTTGTTCTTGTCAAAAGTCTAGCAGCCGCATTTTGTACCAACTGTACTCTTTTAAGTCTAGACATAGGGAGGCCCGAAAATAACACGTTACAGTAATCCAGACGCGACGTAACGAACGTTACATTACTGACTGTAATGTTGGGACTTGTACTGATATCTGTCTAGCTCCTCCTGTGGCCCTTCCATGAAATCGAGAGTGTGGCAAGAGAACACGCCCTAAAAAAACGAAGGACACATTGTTTCTAAGAATTTACTAGAGGTTCGTAATTTTGGCAAGTGGACATTCCAGGAAATTATGATGGGTGGCGTGAGAACACACAAAGCTGGCGTTGTTATTTTGAAATTGGAAATTACAATGTTAGGACTTGCCCTTCCGGGAAACTGCAAGTGTGACGAGAAAACAGACTGGGACACTTGTATTAATGACAAAGAGCGGGTTGTCATTTTGGAATCCGAAAGATCTGTATGAGGTCAGGAATGTTGGACTAATATTTGTAGAGAGAGAGAGAAACAAAATTGAGATTCCCTACAGATAAAGGGAATTAGTTCAATTGGAAATTAGACGTAATGGGAGTGTGGTAGGAGATCACACAGACTTAACAAAAGGGAGAATTGTCATTCGAAGCTGTGTTGTTGCAGAGTGGGCATTTTGGAAATCAATAGCACTCATCAACTCCTTAGTATTTGCACCTGGCTCGCTGACAACAAGCTATCCATACACTTAGGTATAACGGAATCCATCCTATTTGGGTCCCAAATCAATTTAAAAAAAGTCAGTGACTTCACTATAAAAGTGGGTGACATTGTTATCACCAGGAAAGATGAGGTCACTTACCTAGGTTCCATTCTAGAGGCTAATCTTTCCTGTGATAAAATGGCAACCAAGGTAATCAGAAAGGTCAACCAACGAACGATATTTCTCTACAGAATCTCCTCTCTGGTCAACAAAAGCACCTCGAAGATTCAAGCGGGAACTCTCGTTCAAACCTTTTTCGATTACGCTTGCACCTCCTGGTACCCTAGCACCTCCAAAACCCTCAAATCTAGACTCCAAACATCCCAGAACAAGCTAGTCAGGTTACTTCTAGACCTCCACCCCAGATCACACCTCACTCCAACCCACTTCTCCAAAGTGGGCTGGCTCAGGGTGGAGGACAGAGTAAAACAACTTGCACTGAGCCAAGTCTATAAAATCCGCTACACCTCCCTGATACCGAAGTACATGTCGTAAATGACCGCCATAACCACATCACCAGGGGGAGCTCCACAAACCACGTTAAACCCAGATCCCGATCTAACAAAGGTCTTAACTCATTCTCCTTCTATGCCACATCAATATGGAATGCACTCCCAACAGGTGTAAAAGAAAGGGCATCTCTATCCTCCTTCAAAACCGCACTAAAACAACACCTCCAGGCAACTTCAACCCTTGAGTAACACCCTCCCCCCACCACATCCCACCTCCCCGGATTGTAAATAACCAAATGTAAATAATCAAATGTATATACTTGTTCTTATGCTTTCTGAACTCACTATGTTCACTGCTCGCTGTACATATCCTACCAAGTCAGACCTACACTGTTTCACTGTCCATTTCTCTGATGATGTAATTGTCGATGACTGAAGTACTGATATCAACCAAACCCTCCTCATTCCACCCCCCGGATTGTAAATAATTCAATGTATATACTCTGATGATTAACTTGTGTGATGACTGTATTATGCTGATTTGTACCATGAATTGATTAACGTGGACCCCGACTTAAACAAGTTGAAAAACTTATTCGGGTGTTACCATTCAGTGGTCAATTGTACGGAATATGTGCTGTACTGTGCAATCTACTAATACAAGTTTCAATCAATCAATCATAAATAAATACATAAAAGACTTACAGTTAGTACATGGGATTGGTATCTTGCTCATGGATGATGAGTATATCGGTAGCATGAAACCCCGATCGGAACGTCCCTAATTAAAAGTGCAAAACATTGCAAGCGGTGCATTCTGGGAAATTCTGAGTGCGGTGGGAGATCACAGGGTGACGTCCACAGACACTGAAAAGATTATCATCTTTATTGTGAAACCGGAAATGAGTCATCCTTAATGTCGGGTGTTGGTCTGACATCCAACTGAGGAGGCTTCTGGGAAATTGTGAGTGCTGTTAGAGAGCACATCCTGTCTGCTGATATCATCTGCATCATTGTTTTGGGAAACCCTCCGTCAGACGTCTTTAATATCCTGATCCGGAAGGTTTGCCATCCTTTTTATTGTCACCCAATCGAGGACTCTGGGAGCGTTTCCAAAAAAGAGCTCCATCCTGCCACACGACGGCCGCCCTTCACCCCTGCTCGCTCGACATTTCCTCCCCGCCCCTCAAGACGAGCCTTCCGGGGCAGTAAAATGGCGCCCTGCAACAACCACAGCACCCGTGACCGGAATCCTCACCTGCTCTCCTCTAACCATATGGCGTCATCAATTGCGCTCACTGTCACCTTCAAAGACGGCGCCTGCATGGTCTGGGAATATCTTTTCTTACACTATGCTCTCCCTGACTTTCGACATATTTCTTGCCATATTCGGGGTGTGACAGGCGGGCTTAGGAGTGCAGCCTGCATGATCGCTCTTAGGCGTCTGGCCCGAGAGCGCCTTTCTGCTGCACAAATCACCGCGGCTCGCGGCTTGATGTGATAAATCAAAGGTGTCTCTTGTCTTTTTTTATTTTAGGAACGTGTCCTTAATCTTTCCAAACAGCCACCTGGCCTGGTATGTAACCTTGATGATATGCACACACACACACACACACACACACACACACACATGCACATACATACAAACACACACTGGAACGGTGCCCCAGTCTCACGCATGTCCTTAGGCTTCACACACTTGCAAACAGATGGAGACATGAAGGAACGTGGCTCAGATGTGAAGGTGTTGCACAGTATTTCTGTCATGGACGAGGCATGTGATGCAAACGTGTGCAGACAGCGAGTCAGACTCTTGAATGCATCTACTCGTAACATTTTTGGCTTTAAATCTAACCCCCCCCCAAAAATATTGCGGAACAACCTACAGGATAATCTCAAATTGCACCAGCATGTAGAGTGTGGTATAGTCCCTATAAGAAAGCATGGGCTATGGCGGGGGTCTTTAGCGCCGCCCTAGTGGCTCTCTGGAGCTTTTTCAAAAATGTATGAAAAATGGAAAAAGATGAGGGGAAAAAATATATATTTTTTGTGTTAATATGGTTTCTGTAGGAGGACAAACATGACACAAACCTCCCTAATTGTTATAAAGCACACTTTTTATATTAAACATGCTTCACTGATTCGAGTATTTGGCGAGGGCCGTTTTGTCCTACTAATTTTGGCAGTCCTTGAACTCACCGTAGTTTGTTTACATGCATAACGTTCTCCGACTTTCTACGACGTGTTTTATGCCACTTCTTTTTCTGTCTCATTTTGTCCAGCAAACTTTTAACGTTGTGCATGAATGCACAAAGGTGAGTTTTGTTGATGTTATTGACTTGTGTGGAGTGATAATTAGACATATTCGGTCACTGCAAGCTAATGGATGCTAACATGCTATTTAGGCTAGCTATATGTACATATTGCATCATTATGCCTCATTTGTAGGTATATTTGAGGTCATTTAATTTCCTTTAAGTCATCTTAATTCAATTTTTATCTCATGACACTATCTGTATGTAATATGGCTTTTAATTTTTTGCGGCTCCAGACAAATTTGTTTTTGTATTTTTGGTCCAATATGGCTCTTTCAACATTTTGGGTTGCCGACCCCTGGGCTAATGACAATACTAGAGATGTCCGATAATGGCTTTTTTGCCGATATCCGATATTGTCCAACTCTTAATTACCGATTCCGATATCAACCGATACCGATATATACAGTGGTGGAATTAACACATTAGTATGCCTGATTTTGTTGTGATGCCCCGCTGGATGCATTAAACAATGTAACAAGGTTTTCCAAAATAAATCAACTCAAGTTATGGAAAAAAGTGCCAACATGGCACTGCCATATTTATTATTGAAGTCACAAAGTGCTTTTTTTTTTTTTAACGTGCCTCAAAACAGCAGCTTGGAATTTGGGACATGCTCTCCCTGAGAGAGCATGAGGAGGTTGAGGTGGGTGGGGTTGGGAGGTGCGGGGGGTGTATATTGTAGCGTCCCGGAAGAGTTAGTGCTGCAAGGGGTTCTGGGTGTTTGTTCTGTTGTGTTTATGTTGTGTTACGGTGCGGGTGTTCTCCCGAAATGTGTTTGTCATTCTTGTTTGGTGTGGGTTCACAGTGTGGCGCATATTTGTAACAGTGTTAAAGTTGTTTGTACGCCCACCCTCAGTGTGACCTGTATGGCTGTTGACCAAGTATGAGTTGCATTCACTTGTGTGTGAGATATTATGTGACTGGGCCGGCACGCATATACACTGTAAAAAAAAAAAGTTGAGAAAACGCAAATTTTCAAGTTAACATGACACTGTTTTGGTATATTTTTTTGGACTAATTATAGTTTTCAAATTAGTCAGACTCAGAAATAAGGTTTCACTATGTTTAACTACCAAAACAGTGTCTGGCCAGCATTAGTCAAAAGTTGAGAAAACGCAAAAATCTTGTTGCATCATGTTAACTTGAAAATTTGCGTTTTCTCAACTTTATCCTGAACAGATGTTTACCTTATCCCAATAAACATCTGTTCAGTATTTTAACATAAAAGTGTTTGATTGTGAGGCATTAAAAGCCACCAAATGCAACGGGTGCATCAGACCCACAAACGCTGGCTGAGTAACAACAATATGAACGTTGCACGGAAAATTTCTCTGCCAGTTTCTGCATCCCACAGGTATTCTTCTTTTGTGTTTCTGCACCTGCGGTTCCCACACAAGGTTGCAACATTGTTTGTCAACACTGTCTGCTCTCATTTTGTCGCACATTTGACCCTCTGATGTTCAGTGTACCTACACTCTGTCCTCCTCCTGTCTAGGCCTGCTGTGTGTGGTACATAGAACATCAATTTCCAGTGGACCCAGACATCTTATATGTTATAGAAATGTGTAGGGGGGGTGTATGGTGTGTGTGGTCATTAAATATGTATTCTGATATATGTTCTTCACAGAAAATGAGCCAAAGTCAGTGAGTCTCAGTTTGAAAAATTAATTAATTGTATCATTTTTCTTTTAATAAAAAATGAAAACGTGTCCCACAGACCCGAACACCACACAATTCTAAAAAAAACCAAAAAAAAACACGAAAGTGATTAATTCTGTTGTTTTTTTAAATTGGATTCTCAAAAATAATGAATCGATTTAAAATTTAAATTTAAAAAGAGTGTTTTTGAATGTGAATCGATTTTAATGAGCACACCTAATATTAAATGTCGCCAAGGTAACCGATAACTCTAACGGTACATTTCTCATTGATTGAAACTTTTATTAGTAGATTGCACAGTTCAGTACATATTCTGTACAATTGACCACTAAATGGTAACACGCCTCAGTAACTACACTAACGATATCATACAAAAAAAAAAACCTACATATAAACAAAATGAGTTACACATCTGCTTTAAGTTTGTCTTATTACACCTAAAAAAAACCCCATCCTGTTCCAAAATGAATATTGCAAAAAAACAAGTATTGGAGCTTGTGTTACACAGCTCGAAAGATGGGCCAACTCTTTCGTTGTGCGACACATTTATTTTTCAGGATCAAGCTGCAAAACAATTGACACTGCGTTACAACTGGAGCTTGATGCATATGCTTCTTTTCATATCACGTACTGGCAGACTTCTTCTACAAAATACAATGTCTGGAGTTGAACAATTTTACAAATATTCCAAAAATATATTTATGTATACACATACACATACATATATATACACAAAAACCCTTTTTACTATTTCTATCTACCTTAGAATCATGCTCTTAATCACTGTTTAATAATATATGTATTGTATTTATATGTATTCATTATATGTATTTATTTGTGTCATCTTATCATTACTTGTACCTAATCTACTGTCCTATGTGCGACTGTAAATCTACTGCCTTAGCACACACTAACTGTAATTTAGCTTTGACACACCTATCTGGTGTGCTTATGATCAATACAACACTCAAAAGTTCGTTTAGCATGCCCTTGTAACATAAATGGCATTTAACATTTTATTTTCAAGTATCTCTGAGGAGTTATGTTGTGAACTTACTCTTAAACTAAAGCTAACTGTATTTTGCTTCGTCACCGTGGTTACCCTCGGACCAACGTCCGCCATCTTAGAAAATACCCTGAATGTGACTCGAATTTAACTCATAACATTCACAAAACAGACATTAGCTTAACATTGCTTACTCTAAAAGGTACAGAATAAATTCTACTACTGCTTGTGTGTGTTATATGCAAACAAGCTTACCTGCAAAACAATTGACACTGCGTTACAACTGGAGCTTGATGCATATGCTTCTTTTCATATCACGTACTGGCAGACTTCTTCTACGGCACCAGATACTGATACCAACGGCACCAAGCACCCTCTGCTGGTGTAACTAAATATCGCATGCTGCATAGAAATACATAGAAAACCTTGACATCACAAAACATTAGTCTATAAACAGTATTTAAATCAAGTTTTCTGACCTTAAAGAGTTTTTAATGGGGGGGCAACTATTTTAGTCAAATTAAATCACTTAGTGCCACACTTGCATCTAAAATGCTAAACTCGACTGCTTGTTAATGTCTAAATGTCCTCCAATTAGCACACAAGGTTTGTCTTTTCTTCTATTTTAGTGAAGTTTACATTCACAAAAGGTAAACATAGTACGCTATAAGCTACTCGAAGCGAGCAGTTACACAACAGCTAAGCACACAATGGCACACAAGCGAGACATACTTGCACATAGTAAGTGTCCTTTATTGAACAATATTGCAGTCTAAAACATCATTTGTCAATACAATACGTGTATCAAATAATTATGGTTGCATATTACTTACACATGTGGAGTTTGCATGTTCTCCCCGTAACTGCGTGGGTTCCCTCCGGGTACGCCGGCTTCCTCCCTCCTCCAAAAACATGCACCTGGGGATAGGTTGATTGGCAACACTAAATTGGCCCTAGTGTGTGAATGTGAGTGTGAATGTTGTCTGT
Organism: Entelurus aequoreus; assembly: GCF_033978785.1. NCBI lineage: Eukaryota > Metazoa > Chordata > Actinopteri > Syngnathiformes > Syngnathidae > Entelurus > Entelurus aequoreus. The sequence goes on from NC_084733.1 coordinate 18,947,555, forward strand.
CTATCTGTGTTGGCCCTGCGATGAGGTGGCGACTTGTCCAGGGTGTGCCCCGCCTTCCGCCTGAATGCAGCTGAGATAGGCTCCAGCACCCCCCGCGACCCCAAAAGGGACAAGCAGTAGAAAATGGATGGATGGATGGATGCAAAGTCTCCAAGGCGGAAGTGTATTAGAAAATACCATTCAACTCATCTGCGTCATAGATTATTGTGGCCATTAGTGTTGCCAAAAAAATCTAAACAATTACCACTCTATTTCAACTTAAAAACAACATAAAATCATTCCAGACACTTAATAATTAATAGGTTAGTGTTTTTCACAAGTACCATTGTTCTATGTTTGACTAATTACACTTGATCAAACCTTTTTTAACATGAAATACGGTATGTAAAATTCCTGCCAATATCGTATCGGTATTGGCCGATACTTATGGCTCCAATATCGGTATTGTATCGGAAATGACACAGTTGTACATTGGCAAAAAAGTCAGCGGTTTTTATGTAAAAAAAAAAATTCAGCTGAGTTGCCAGAGTTTTACCGTTAAAATAACCAATATTGCTTTTTTAATTCACAGTAATTCAGTGTAAAAAAAACAAAACACCTTAAGCTGCCTTTTTTTTTTTTTTTATCAGAAAAAGCTAAAGATTTTTATTTTTTTTTTAACATTACACACCTAACAGCAACCGTTTTACTTTATCTTCTAAAAAGGGACCTGTGGAGGTCTTGCTCCTCCGGGTTCTCTGGACCACCAACGACGGACATGACAGCCGTGTTCATCTTTGCGAACAATGATTTATTTTGCAAAAAGTTGTGCTTTTCAGCCATTATAAATTTTCTCTCGCACATTCTCCACCATCAACAACCTCAGCTCCTTCCCGACTGCTGCCTTTAACAGAGCGACAGGTGATCAGACAAACACTCACAGCTCTGTCATCTACGCACCTGTCAGTAATCTCGAAGCCGATCCTGACAAACCCCGCTTCGCTGCAGGTCCGCAGGCCACGCCCCCCCCACAGCACCATACTATAGAACAGTGGTACTCAACCTTTTTTCAGTGATGTACCCCCTGCAAACATTTTTTTAATTCAAGTACCCCCTAATCAGAGCAAAGCATTTTTGGTTGAAAAAAAAGATAAAGAAGTAAAATACAGCACTGTGTCTTCAGTTTCTGATTTATTAAATTGTATAACAGTGCAAAATATTGCTCATTTTGTAGTGGTCTTTCTTGAACTATTTGGAAAAAAACGATATAAAAATAACTAAAAACTTGTTGAAAAATAAACAAGTGATTCAATTATAAATAAAGATTTCTACACATAGAAGTAATCTTAAACTTAAAGTGCTCTCTTTGGGGATTGTAATAGAGATCCATCTGGATTCATGAACTTAATTTATTCACAAAAAAATAAATCTTTAACATCAATATTTATGGAACATGTCCACAAAAAATCTAGCTGTCAACACTGAATATTGCATTGTTGCATTTCTTTTCACAGTTCTTTTTGACAGACATTTTAGTGAGGGTCAAGCCATCATGGCATGGGGGAAACTCTGGGTTTATGGTAATGAATGGAATAGCCTACTTTATTTGATGTTCAGTTTATGAACTTACATCCATATTTTGTTGAAGTATCATTCAATACATGTATTTATAAAGGATTTTTGAATTGTTGCTATTTTTAGAATATTAAAAAAAAATCTCACGTACCCCTTGGCATACCTTTAAGTACCCCCATTTGAGAACCACTGCTATAGAAATCAAACACCAATCTACTTTAAAGTAGTCAGGGTACAGCTTAGCTACTCTCGTGGTCTGGGGCGGCATGAGTGCCTTCGGGCGCTGGCGAGCTGCGGTTTAATAGAACATGAATTCCGGCATGTAACCGAAACGGTCACATTAAAAAAGTGTCTCTCAGAGGAATAATCGTCTCGCTGGGTTAAAAACCCAGCAGTTACCGCGGCAACCAATAACCGCATTCTAACCTCTCATGAGCTATTCTTCACGCCGCTCGCTCTCATTTGAATTCCAACCGGAGGTTTGGACTCGAGGCTTAAATTGAAATATATTGGCACGGCATGTGCACTCTTATCTGGAAATAAAAAATTGATGAAGTCAAGTAGAGATGAAAGCTGGTTAGCAGCGAGACAAGAAGGTCTTGATGGGCAAAAACGGCTATCCTATTATGTCGACTTAATATGCCTTTTTAAAAAAAAATTATATTCATGTCCTCTGGTCGCTTGCGGAAAAAAAAAAAATCTAATTCCATTGCTTCCTTTTTTCTTTTTGGTGCTGTGTAGCGGTGACAGCAGAGGCTGCTAATGACTATCTTACTTCCAATCTCCAATTAGCCAGGGAAGAAGCTGGTTAATGACTTCTAACAGCGTTCATCACACGGTGCTGCAGGCCTCGCACAAACTGGGGGAAGCTTTTCTGTTGGAAAATATTTTTACGATCACTTTGCAAGCCACAAAACAGCCTTTAGTATACACCTTATATCATATTGTTACACTATATCCTACATTTGTGTGCACAGTTATGTAATGCAAGCATAAAGTTTGCACCGATTTGTCACTTTTATGCCCCTACATGTCACCCATTAGTAGATTTGACTCTACGCCACCTTCAGAAACACATTAAAAGAACAGGAAGTTTTCTTTAGTAAAGGCGATGCCTAATTTACATGGTCTTGACTATCATGTCCTCATGAGAATACTGTATATTTGTTCAAGTAACCCTCTAAAACAGGGGTGTCAAACTAATTTTACAAACCCCGTTTCCATATGAGTTGGGAAATTGTGTTAGATGTAAATATAAACGGAATACAATGATTTGCAAATCATTATCAACCCATATTCAGTTGAATATGCTACAAAGACAACATATTTGATGTTCAAACTGATAAACATTTTTTTTTTTTTTTGCAAATAATCATTAACTTTAGAATTTGATGCCAGCAACACGTGACAAAGAAGTTGGGAAAGGTGGCAATAAATACTGATAAAGTTGAGGAATGCTCATCAAACACTTATTTGGAACATCCCACAGGTGAACAGGCAAATTGGGAACAGGTGGGTGCCATGATTGGGTATAAAAGTAGATTCCATGAAATGCTCAGTCATTCACAAACAAGGATGGGGCGAGGGTCACCACTTTGTCAACAAATGCGTGAGCAAATTGTTGAACAGTTTAAGAAAAACCTTTCTCAACCAGCTATTGCAAGGAATTTAGGGATTTCACCATCTACGGTCCGTAATATCATCAAAGGGTTCGGAGAATCTGGAGAAATCACTGCACGTAAGCAGCTAAGCCTGTGACCTTCGATCCCTCAGGCTGAACTGCATCAACAAGAGACATCAGTGTGTAAAGGATATCACCACATGGGCTCAGGAACACTTCAGAAACCCACTGCCAGTAACTACAGTTGGTCGCTACATTTGTAAGTGCAAGTTAAAACTCTCCTATGCAAAGCGAAAACCGTTGATCAACAACACCCAGAAACGCCGTCGGCTTCGCTGGGCCTGAGCTCATCTAAGATGGACTGATACAAAGTGGAAAAGTGTTCTGTGGTCTGACGAGTCCACATTTCAAATTGTTTTTGGAAACTGTGGACGTTGTGTCCTCCGGACCAAAGAGGAAAAGAACCATCCGGATTGTTATAGGCGCAAAGTTGAAAAGCCAGCATCTGTGATGGTATGGGGGTGTATTAGTGCCCAAGACATGGGTAACTTACACATCTGTGAAGGCGCCATTAATGCTGAAAGGTACATACAGGTTTTGGAGCAACATATGTTGCCATCCAAGCACGTTACCATGGACGCCCCTGCTTATTTCAGCAAGACAATGCCAAGCTACGTGTTACATCAACGTGCCTTCATAGTAAAAGAGTGCGGGTACTAGACTGGCCTGCCTGTAGTCCAGACCTGTCTCCCATTGAAAATGTGTGGCGCATTATGAAGCCTAAAATACCACAACGGAGACCCCCGGACTATTGAACAACTTAAGCTGTACATCAAGCAAGAATGGGAAAAAATTCCACCTGAGAAGCTTAAAAAATGTGTCTCCTTAGTAATATACAACATAAAGTAGCAAGAAACACGTCAATAATGAATAAAGCAAAACATGTTCTAGACAAAAAATCACTTCATAGTCTATACTGCTCACTAGTGTTACCATATCTGAGCTACTGTGTAGAAATATGGGGAAATAATTACAAAAGTACACTTCATTCATTAACGGTGTTACAAAAAAGATCAGTTAGAATAATACATAATGTTGGATATAGAGAACATACAAATCCTTTATTTATTGAATCAAAGATACTGAAATTCCACGACATAGTGAATTTGCAAACAGCTAAAATTATGCACAAAGCAAACTATAACCTGCTACCCAAGAATATACAACAATTCTTCTCAACAAAAGAGGAGAAATATAATCTTAGAGAAAAATGTAATTTAAAACATTTGTACGCACGTACAACACTTAAGACCTTTAGTATATCAATATGTGGAATTCAATTATGGAATGGATTAAGCAAAGCAATCAAACAATGTACTAATATGATCCACTTCAAGAAACTCTTCAAACTTAAAGTGTTTACAAAGTACAAAGAAGAAGAACCATGACAAACATTTTCAATTTATTTCATCCATCCATTCATTCATTAAAGTAATCTTACTTATATCATTATATGAAATATGACTTTCTTCACCAATTATTATTATTAAATTCTTACTATTATTGTTGCGGCGATCTGCCTGGAGGTGCGGCTGAAGGTGTGTGTGTGACAGCGGCTGTGCTGCTGCATGCGCGTCACAGCAGAAGCGCTGCTCCGCGGCGCGCCTCACCAGGTGCGCTCTCCAGCAGGTGAGCGCAATCAGACTGATGAGCAGCGCAGACAGGACAAAGCAAACAAATGCACCCGTTTCATTCAGTGTGCAGGACGGAGCTGAGAGCAGCAGAGACAGAGACGATCACTAAAACCACGAAAGCACTTCACAAACGCATGGGAAAAAGGACTCAAACCAAACGGACTACCGGTGAGCTCACCTCTTTCCACTGGACTGTTTAATCATGATCCGACTGTTGAAGTTTATGCGCTGTGATTGATGGCAGAGCTCAACTTCAGAAGAATGTTTATTTAGATAATTGAACTGTTAAATAAGGTACAATTGGTGCTTATTTTGTTTCTTTTCTTTATCTTATTCACCACAAATATTTGTTTTACTTGTAGAGACAAGAAATGGGCAATTAGGGCGCTTAAAGCCTTGTAAATGTAATTTGAAGTATATTAATATAGAGAGTGGATTTTGCTTTATTAAAAGGCAAAGTAAAACATTTAATTCATGTATAAAAATAGTATTTCTGTTAAAAGTGTTTATGTTAAAAACTACAGTAATATTGGTTTAAAATGCTTGATTTCATATGAATTAATAGAGAAGTGTCAAGTTAAACTTGTTGTAGAAATTCATGTCTAAAGTCTGTATAAAATAATTTAGGCTAAAACTTAAGGTAAAACACGTTGCTTTAAAAGTAGATGGTTCTAACATGTGAACTATATTTCTGTTTATTTAATGCCTAATTTACCTTATTAATCTAAGTTAATTAAGTTAAGTGAAATGCTGGTTAATGTGTATTAATTAATGTTAAAAATGTACTTACCTTTATAAAATACCTGAGTTAATGTACTTACTTTGTTTGTTGCAAAATGCTGTATTTTATTTAAAAGCTTTTATTCTTGTGTGTTTAAAGGTTTTTCACCTTCCAAGATTCCAGTTAATAAACTGAAATACGAGTGAAATCCTGAGCCTCATCGAGTCCTTCCTTTTCAAGTGTGGGAAGCCATGTCGTTATAAATACACCTGACAATTATTTATTTTTATTGTGATTACCGATGGAGTTTATTGTGAATAAATTGAGAACAGGAAGTGAATAAAAAAGTTTCAGCAACTGTTATGTAAAGAAAAGGGGTAGGATTAAATAAGCTCTGCTTCTTCCTACTCCTTTTCAAACATGTTGAAAAGAGAAACTGGAAATTGTGATGTATCATGTTGTATGCTTGCATGTTCGAAATAAACTCTAACTCTAACTCTAACTCTAACTCTAACTCTAACTCTAACTCTAACTCTAACTCTAACTCTAACTCTAACTCTAACTCTAACTCTAACTCTAACTCTAACTCTAACTCTAACTCTAACTCTAACTCTAACTCTAACTCTAACTCTAACTCTAACTCTAACTCTAACTCTAACTCTAACTCTAACTCTAACTCTAACTCTAACTCTAACTCAGTTCCCAAACGTTTACTGAGTGTTGTTAAAAGGAAAGGTGATGTAACACAGTGGTGAACATGCCCTTTCCCAAATACTTTGGCACGTGTTGCAGCCATGAAATTCTAAGTTAATTATTAATTGCAAAAAAAAATAAAGTTTATGAGTTTGCATCAAATTGCAAATGAGCTAATATTTGCAAAAAATAACAACGTTTTCTAGTTCAAACTTTAATTATCTTGTCTTTGCAGTTAATTCAATTGAATATAAGTTGTAGAGGATTTGCAAATCATTGTATTCTGTTTTTATTTACGATTTACACAAGGTGCCAACTTCACAGGTTTTGGGGTTTGTAATTATAGATTGTGTATTATATATTTAGTATATGTAATACAAAGTGTATGTTGCGTTAGTAATATGGTGCATTACTGCATGAAATACTACACTTTTCCTTGTAACCTTTGGACATTTTGTAGTAGTGAGTCAGAAAAGCTACTACATTCCCTGCAAAAAACGACAATTAGGAGTGATTGATGGTTGTGTGTTTGTGTGTACTGAATGTGTGTACTGGAACAATCTGGGCATGTCCCATCTTTGGTCTTAGACTGCTGACTGTGTGCAGTTTTGCAGAGGAGTCCCTCAGGGATGGTGTCCTGGTGCTGAGGCTACACACACACACACACACACACACACACACACACACGCACACACGCACACACGCACATATTCTTGTATTTCTTACCTTCTTGAGACCTCTGAATAATGCCTACCTCTTTAGGACCACCCTTTCTAGATATATAAAGATTTGTATTTACAACATTAATAATATATACATACTATGCAAATATAAAAAAGCTTTTGTGAAAAATGAGTTGTAATTTCACAAGAAAAAGGTCACAATTTCACAAGAAAAACAAACAGATTTGTAATAAAAGTCGTAATTTTACTCAACGCAAGTAAAAATTTTACAAGAAAAACTTAACATTTGTGCAATATTATGATAAAAGTTGGAATTTTACTCAATAACAGTAGCAATTTTACAAGAAAAAGCTTACATTTTGACAATTTTATGAAAAGAGTCGTAATTTTACTCAACAAAAGTCACAATTTTATAAGAAAACTTTCAAATCTTGGCAATATTTAATAATAAACGGAATTTTACTTGGGAAAATTATGACAGAAGTCATAATTTTACTCAAAACATTTCACTATTTTACAAGAACAACAAAAAAATTGGCAATAGTGTGATAAAAGTCAGAATTTTATATGACGAATGTCATTTTGCATTCAAAAGTCATAATTTTACTCAAAAAATGTCACTATTTTACAAGAACAACAAAATCATTGGCAATATTGTGATGAAAGTAAGAATTTTATATGACAAATGTCACCATTTTGCATTAAAAAGTAATAATTTTACATTTAAAAAAATTAATTTTACGAGAAAATATTGCAATATTACAGAAACAGAAAGAATATGAGAAATTGTTCCCAGTTTTATAAGAAAAAAGTCGACACATTGAGAGAAAAAGATTGCTTTTACTTCATTTTAATTTTTTTATTTTTTGTTTGTAATTGTTTTTTAATCATTATTTACTTCACGTTATTACAGTATGTCTCTATATACATATATATTTTTTTAATTTATAAATTTTGTTCAAAGGCGGCGCATTTCATTTCATAACACTTGTTATTTCATATGTTGACCAGAGGGGGGCACTTTTAAAATCGACACACAGTCAATTTGGGAAAATCCCTCCTTTTTGGTACCACCGTCATTTTGATAGATTTCACCACCAGGGTGCAAATGAGACATTCTCTATTACATGAAATGCTTTCCCGTATTGGGACCATGATTTATGTCCTAACTTGTTCACCGGTCCTCATAAAGACGGTACTTTTCCTTGTTGATGTCTCAAGTAGGGTAGAAATACAAGACCACACACACACATTCTTGTATTTGGTACCTTCGTGAGACCTATGAAAAATGCTTTCCTCTTTAGGACCACCCTTTCTAGATATATAAAGATTTGTATTTACAATATTAATAATATATCCTTACTATGCAATACTATGCATTTTTGAATTTTTTGATTGTAATTATTTTTTATTCTTCATTATTTACTTCAAGTTATTACAGTATTTCTCAATATATATATTTATTTCATTTGTGTAATTAATTTTGGCCAAATGGGGCGCATTTCAATTTCTTACACACACTTGTTATTTCATATACTTTTATTTCAGTACTATAATAAAAGTTGTAATTTTACTCAACACAAGTCAAAATTTTACAAGAAAAATTTAACATTTGTGCAATATTATGATAAAAGTTGGAATTGTACTTAATAACGACGCAATTTTACTAGAAAAGCTTAAAATCTTGGCAATTTTATGAAAAGAGTCGTAATTTTACTCGACACAAGTCACAATTTCATAAGAAAAAGTACAAATTTTGCAATATTATAACAATAATCCGGATTTTACTTGGCAAAATTAAGACAAAAGTCATCATTTCACTCAAAAAATTGCAATATTGGGATTAAAGTATATGACAAATGTGAGCATTTTGCATTAAAAAGTAATAATTTTACATAAAAAAGTGATCATTTTACACAAAAAAGTAATAATTTTATGAGAAAATATTGCAATATTACAGAAACAGAAAGAATATGAGAAATTGTTCCCAATGTTTTAAGGAAAAAATGTTAACACATTGTGAGAAAAAGACTGCTTTGAATGCATTTTTTTGTTGTTGAATTTTTTGTTGTTTTATTTACTTCAAGTTATTACAGTATGTCTCTATATACATATTTATTTATTTTTTTAAATTAATTTTGGCCAAAAGAGGCGCATTTAAAATGTCTTACACACACTTGTTATTTCATATGTTGACCAGAGGGGGAGCACTTTTAAAACCAACACACAGTCAATTTGGGAAAATCCCTCCTTTTTGTGACCGCCCTAATTTTCATATATTTCACCACCAGGGGTGCAAATGAGACATTCTCTCTTATATGCAATGCTTTTCCGTATTGGGGCCATGATTTATGTCCTAACTTGTTCACCGGTCCTCATATGGAAGGTACTTTTCCTTGTTAATGTCTCAAGGAGGGTAGAAATACATGAATACACACACACACACACACACACACACACACACACACACACACACACACACACACACACACACACACACACACACACACACACACACACACACACACACACACAGTGCTTTAAGTGGAGGTGTGTGTGTGCATTTTTTTTTTAGGATGAACTGAACTATAGCGCTTGTTCAATCCCCTTTTACGCTGTAAAAGGTGTATGGATTAAGCCAGTCAATAGATGACCCTCGAGATAATCAAAGCGATCAATAGACGACCCTGTTGCTAAAATGCAGGTCGATACCCAAGCTTGTTGTCATCATGTCATGATTTAATTTATGTAACAATACAACATTTCCATCCCCTGCAGTTGTACTAGCACTCATTTACTGGAATTGTTGTTGTCTTTTAAGAACAAAGCTGCACTCCAGCGGCTCTTCGAGAAACAAAACGGCGTTATTGCATCAGAGCCCCTCCCTCTTTCTACTCCAAAGTGCACATGACTACATGATGCTCCTTGCAAATGAAAAGTGAATGATCGCTCCTTCCTCAAATCCTCCTCCACAACAAGACTTCCAGACGTTCCAGGAAAGGGAGATTAAATGTGACTCTTTGACCCCGAGGCGGCTTTTCGTGAATAACAAAGTCTGACTTATGAACTTTGTCGTTTATTTCCTTGTTTGTTAAGGCAAGTGAAAGACTGGTTATTTATTTAGATCGGGGACAGCAACCCGCGGCTCTTTAGTGCCGCCCTAGTGGCTCCCTGGAGCATTTTTAAAAAAGGACTGAAAATTAAAAAAATAATGTTTTTGTTTTAGTATGTTTTTTGTTTGAGGACAAACATGACCCAAACCTTCCCGATTGTTAGAAAGCCCACTGTTTAATATGTTTGTGTGTACGCTTCACTGATGAGAGTATTTGATGAACATCGTTTTGTCCTACTGATTTCGGCGGTTCTTGAACTCACCATAGTGTGGACTGTGACGCAACACTTTGTTTACATGTAAAATCTTCCTACTCCTTCTTTGTCTCATTTTGTCCACCAAAAGTTTTATCCAGTGCGTGAATGCACAAAGGTGCGCTTCGTTGATGTTGTTGACTTGTTGGAGTGCTAATCAGGCATATTTGGTCTGTGCATGACTGCAAGCTAATCAATGCTAGCATGCTATTTAGGCTAGCTGTATGTACATATTGCATCATTATGCCTTGTTTGTAGGTATATTTGAGCTCCTTTAATATCCTTTACTTTTATCCTCTTTGTATTTAATTTAGTTTTGCATGTCTCGTGACACATTATCTGTATGTAACATTGGCTGCATTTCTGTGCCATGTTGTTCCAGACCACAGTCTAGCAAAGCTCCTAGCCATTATGGACAACACCTCCTACCCACTACACTCGGACCTGGCGGAGAGAATGAGCACGTTCCGTGGAAGGCTCAGACTCCCAAAATGCAACACGGAAAGACACAGGAAGTCCTTCATACCGACAGCCATCAGACTGTATAATGCATATATTCCTTCTTGACTGCACTTAAATGTATAATAGGCTGTATTTATGTTATTCACATGTGAATAATGCTGTATAATAGACTGTATTTATAGTATTCTGATGTGAATAATGCTGTATAATAGACTGTATTTATGTTATTCACATGTGAATAATGCTGTATAATAGACTGTATTTATGTTATTCACATGTGAATAATGCTGTATAATAGACTGTATTTATGTTATTCACATGTGAATTATGCTGTATAATAGACTGTATTTATGTTATTCACATGTGAATAATGCTGTATAATAGACTGTATTTATGTTATTCACATGTGAATAATGATGTATAATAGACTGTATTTATGTTATTCACATGTAAATAATGCTGTATAATAGACTGTATTTATGTTATTCACATGTGAATAAAGCTTTATAATAGACTGTATTTATAGTATTCACATGTGAATAATGCTGTATAATAGACTATGTATGTTATTCACATGTGAATAATGCTGTATAATAGACTGTATTTGTTATTCACAAGTGAATAATGCTGTATAATAGACTGTATTTATGTTATTCACATGTGAATAATGCTGTATAATAGACTGTATTTATATTATTCACATGTGAATAATGCTGTATAATAGACTGTATTTATGTTATTCACATGTGAATAATGCTGTATAATAGACTGTATTTATATTATTTACATGTAAAAAATAGCTAAGTGTTTATTGTCTATTGTGAGCGAACTGTGGTGCTGAATTTCCCCCAGGGATCAATAAAGTACTTTCTATTCTATTCTATTCAATGAGCACGTTTTGTAATGCACAGCTTTTCAAAGCGGGGTTTGAAGCATGATTCTGCATGATACTGATAAAGCATGTTCCCTGGGTCACCCGTGCCCCCCCCCCCCCCCAGGAATCGCACCCAACCCCCCATTTGAGAGGGACTGTATTAGTGACACATCGATCCATGCATTGCATGATATCAATTCCTCCCAGTAGCTGCACTGCCGCGTTCCCGGAATTGAAAGTGATACTCACACAGGAAGGACCTCTCTAAAGGTGAACGAGACAAAAAAAGATTCCAGGGTGGAGCTTTAGGGATCGATGCAGGGATAGGAACCGGACATAAAGATTTTTTAAAATTCTTTCTAAATCCCACAGGGTACTATAGGAGCATCCGGAAGTGTGTGACAGCCATATAGTAGAAGTGATGTATGCATTAGCTTGGTGTCCACAGTGAGGCAAACAGTGTTATGTCACCTCCACTGGCCCTGACCTGCTGCATTAAAGGTGATGGATGACCTAAGCTTATATACATCGCAGCATATCAAGTGTACAATGAGCATGCTTGTAGCCTTCACACATGTGCAGGCGCGCCTGTGTTGTGGCAGTGTGCTTGTCGCTGTCAGTCCAGCTGTTTTTCTCTCACTAAATGTGCAGATTATTACGTCAGCAAATCTTTTCAGGAACACTCCGACCTTCATCTGCACTTCAAAACTGTTTTTGTCTGGCAACAATCGCCGGGTCAGCTTGCCCGTGTTGACCGCGCGCTGACCCAGAGCTCACACACCTGCTTTGATGTGTGCGTGTGTGTGTGAGTGAGTGTGCGTATATTAATCCATGTTATAACAATAAGAACATTTTTATGAAAATATACAAATGTTCCAAAAAAAATCGCACTTTTACATTGCTTGATGTAATTGTACTTTTATTTTACATTCCTATAATAATATTTTCAATATTTTTAAATATATATGATAATATGTATGCTCTAGTCTTTATATATTCAAGTACAGAAATGTTAAAAATACAAATACTACCGATAACATTTGTACATACTTTTTTTTTTTAATATTATGTATATATGACAATATATATAAAACATTTTTAAAGACTGTCAAACATTACTATAGGTCTCGAAATTAAAGGTGCTACATCTCCCGGTTATTATAGTATAATGATCATTAGTATTATTACTACAACCATAAATAATAAAGATGTGAATAAATGAAAATAAAGAAAATGATGAATCGATTTCAAATCAGAATAGATCATTATGATTAGGATGTGAATCAATGTTTTATGTTGTGTATAATATTTATATACAGTGTACATAATATATAATATAAATATATAAGGTATGTAATAAATGTGTATATATATACAGTACATATACATACAGTATATATATATATATATATATATATATATATATATATATATATATATATATATATATATATATATATATATGTACATTATGTATATATATATATATATATATATATGTACAGTATGTATATATATAAATATATATATATATAAATATATATATATATATATATATATATATATATATATATATATATATATATATATATATATATATATATATATATATATATATATATATATATATATATATATATATATATATATATATATATATATATATATATATATATTATATATATACATACTGTACATATATATATATATATATATATATATATATATATATATATATATATATATATAAAATTCCAGTTTTTCTCAATAATTTTCTGTTACACCCCCCCAGTAAGAAAAAACAATTCCCACCCCCCGCCGCCCACACTCGCCAGGACTATAAATAATATCATTTGTCTATAAAATTGTTTTAAGTACACCTCTGCATAACATTGTATCCTGATTAACATTAAAGACAACAACAACAAAAAATATATGCACCAAGTTACACCAAAAAATAATTTAACGTTGTTGTTTTTTTCTGTAACATCAAAGCTTTAAAGTGCATCATATTTGCCTGAAATAAAACACAATACTTATTTAAACTATGAACATTTTTTGACCAACTTTAATCATTTGATACTGAAAAAGAATATTAAATAAACTCAATAAATGATAATAAATTCAAATGATCAGCAACATTAACTCTATATATATGTTACTATATATACATACATACATATATATATATATATATATATATATATATACATATATATATATATATATATATATATATATATATATATATATATATATATATATATATATATATATATATGTATATATTATATCAGTTGTTTGGGGGGGATGCCAGCGGGGCACGTGTGACCCCAGATACATGCTTTATCAGTATCATACAGTGTTGTGTTTCAAACCCCACTTATATATATATATATATATATATATATATATATATATATATATATATATATATATATATATATATATATATATATATATATATATATATATATATATATATATATATATATATATATATATATAAACACATGTACATGTCTATATATACAGTACATACACACATACTGTATTATTATAGGTATGGATATAAATATACATATATATATACACATATATATATGTTTGTTTGTATGTATGTATGTAAATATGAATATATAAACATACATATCTATTTTTTTTATTGAGACAGAGATTATTTATGTATTTAAAATTACTATGCTTACTATGGTATATTATGTATTTATTATTTGTTCACTGTTCTGTTACAGAGAACAAGGAAATTAGATAAAATTGCTATGGTATGAAAAGGGGTGTATATATATATATACAATTTTAAATTATTATTAAAATTTACTCGGGTTTATAAAAGCCACTAAGTTACAATTATAATTTAAAACCAAAAATATTGTGCTGAATATAAATAACGTTATATAATATATATAACATTTTACTTTCAAACTGTATTTTAAAAGAATAAACATCTGCCTATAATTGAAAAACAAGCGAACAACAGTGGTCTTATTATTCAGTGTAAAAACAACCTTGCCACATAAATAATCATTTAAAAAACATTTACCACAAGGCAGTACATTGCATTATGTGTACAAAAATATATAATAATTTATCGTCTTTCTCTTTTTTTGTCCTTACTCTGTAAAAAAGTATGTGTGCCTGTTTGTCATCATCTGTGTCCTTAAACACGATATACGGTATACATTAAAACGTAATTTAGATAGTATTTAAGCCGACACACGGACAAAACATGTCTCATTATGGATGCCCTCCATTGTCCTAAAGGAAGCAGCTGTATGCGCTTAATGCAACAATTTCCAATCCGGCATTTTTTCTTATGATGGAACGCCAGCCATAGAACATATTTCATAAACATACCAAAGCCTGATTAATCTGCAGTGTCACGCACTGTAACATAAACACATCATGCGGGATATGCATAAAGAAATCCACGTGACAGCTGTCCGTCGCTTGGATTAGACGCCTAATTACTGCTTTTCTATACACTTGGTATGAATATTTAATGGAACCTCGGTGTGGCTAAGTGCTGTTATTAAAAAGTGGGCCGCATTGTAATTAAAAGTTGGGCAATATTAGTATGTGTTCACGCTGCACTGCAATAACAGACGTGTGGTTTTTCCTCACTAAAAGACATTAAAAATACATCACACAAGACGTGCACCCTGATTTGCAACCGTGTGTCCACATGCGTCGTCCTGGACAGCTATGGATCCGTCCATAGAGGAAATCAATAACTTTTTTTTACATGAATGCACAACAAGCACGTTTTAGTACGAGCGCACTGGCCTCCAATTGCCCACTGACACTTTCCTGACCAGAGAAGACTAAATAAACAAAGCGTTCGCGACCAGTAAGAGCAGGGTGGCAAATGTATGCGGCCATCTGCAATCTTAATGAAAATATCCATCCATCCATTTTCTACCGCTTGGGCCCCTAGAATCCGTCTCCTTTACCCCCCCCCTTTTCGGCGCCCCTGTGGTCAACGCTTGAAAATTTGTCCCACGGTAGTAAAAAAAAAAATTTTTTTTTTTTTTTTTCTCATAAAGAAATACAATCATGTGTGCTTACGGACTGTATCCCTGCAGACTGTATTGATTTATATTGATATATAATGTATATATTGGGTATGGTGCTGGACCCTGGACAAGTTGCCACCTCAAAATATGTTTTTAGTAATTCAATCAATTAGAGATGTCCGATAATATCGGACTATTATCGGCCGATAAATGCTTTAAAATGTGGTATCGGAAATTATCGGTATCGGTTTCGAAAAGTCAAATTTATGACTTTTTAAAACGCAGCTGTACGGAGTGGTACACGGATGTAGGGAGAACTACAGAGCGCCAATAAACCTTGAAGGCACTGCCTTTGCGTGCCGGCCCAATCACATAATATCTACGGCTTATCACACACACACAAGTGAATGCAACGCATACTTGGTCAACAGCCATACGGGTCACACTGAGGGTAGCCGTATAAACAACTTTAACACTGTTACAAATATGCGCCACACTGTGAACCCACACCAAACAAGAATGGCAAAAACATTTCGGGAAAACATCCGCACCGTAACACAACATGAACACAACAGAACAAATACCCAGAACCCCTTGCAGCACTAACTCTTCCGGGACGCTACAATATACACCCCCTAGCTCCCCACCTCAACCCCGCCCACCTCAACCTCCTCATGCTCTTTCAGGGAGAGCATGTCCCAAATTCCAAGCTGCTGTTTTGAGGCATGTTAAAATAAAATAATGCACTTTGTGATTTCAATAATAAATATGGCAGTGCCATGTCGGCATTTTTTTTCCATAACATGAGTTGATTTATTTTGGAAAACCTTGTTACATTGTTTAATGCAGTAGTCCCCAACCTTTTTGTACTTGCGGACCGGTCAACCAGGGGATTTTGGGCCCCATGAAAATAATCTTTACAGGGCCCCCTGTATTATAATTTCATCATCATTAGGGGCCTCTCTAGGCCCCCCTCTATCATGGGCCCCTAGGGTCCGTCTCCTTTACCCCCCCCTTTTCGGCGCCCCTGTGGTCAACGCTTGAAAATTTGTCCCACGGTAGTAAAAAAAAAAATTTTTTTTTTTTTTTTTTTTTTTTTTCTCATAAAGAAATACAATCATGTGTGCTTACGGACTGTATCCCTGCAGACTGTATTGATTTATATTTATATATAATGTATATATTGTGTTTTTTATGTTGATTTAATAAAAATAAAAAAATAAAAAAATAAAAAAATAAAAAAATATTTCTTGTGCGGCCGCGTCCCGGTACCAATCGGTCCACGGACCGGTACCCGGCCGCGGCCTGGTGGTTGGGGACCACTGGTTTAATGCATCCAGCGGGGCATCACAACAAAATTAGGCATACAAATTTGTTAATTCCACGACTGTATATATCGGTATCGGTTGATATTGGAAATGGTAAATTAAGAGTTGGAGCTGCACAAGCCACAACAACATCCTCGGCTCAGATCCCACACCAGGGCAAGAAAAAACTCAACCCAATGAAATGACAATGAGAAACCTTGGAGGGGACCGCAGATGTGGTAACCCCCCCCCCCATAATAATAATATTGTGAGAGTCCAGTCCATAGTGGATCTAACATAATAGTTATTATTTTACTTTCATTATTTTTCTGTTATTTTTTTGTATTCTTGTGTTTTGTTTTTTGTTTTGTTTTTTGGGGGAGGGACAAATTTAAAAAAAAGGTGTCTGTTTTCTCAGTACTTGTACTACGATTTCCCTATCAAATGAGAAGCATACAAATGGCAGGAAATGGGAGCGATGTCTGATGAGACACAATTGAGACGGACTGGCAGACGCCACTTTAAGTGACTCCGCCTACTCTCATGTGATACATGCATCTGCCACTGACATTTATTACCGTACTCTACCCACCTCTCAGCACAATAGAGCCTCTACATTTGCTACTCAATACTGTACAATCATTCTTCTAAACAAAAGAGCAGGAATATGACGCCTTGGGCAGAATTGGCTATTTTTGGAATCCTACCAAACTATCCAAAAATTAAGCAAGACTCTTAGGGATAGTATCGCCTTTGCATCATTAATAGCTCGTAGAAGGAATATATTGGAGTGGAAATCACAGTTTGCCCCCCAAAGCCTCCCTATGGTTTAAGGACCTCATGTTTTTTCTTAGATTTAGATAAAATGAAATATAATTTGAGGGGTACACCAAAACAATTTGACTTGATCCGGGGCTGCATAATTAGTTACGTAGCTAAATTAAAGACACTATAGCATGAATGTGACACTCACTGTTGACAATTAACCTTTTTCACTTACCTCAACTTTTATTCAGTGACACTTCTCTGTATGTTTGTGATTTTTATCTTTGTTGGGGGTTTTTTAATCAGTTATTGCTACATTGCTACCCACTGTGACTGAAATGTGGGGGGGGGGGTGTTGCTTGGGGGTGTTATTATTTAACTTGTGGGCTCTGTACCGAGGATGTCGTTGTGGCTTGTGCAGCCCTTTGAGACACTTGTGATTTAGGGCTATATAAATAAACATTGATTGATTGATTGATTGAACTTTTATTATTTTTCTGAAATTTTTTGGTATTTTTTTGTATTCTTATGTGTTTTTTTTGTTTTGTTTTTTGGGGGGGACAAAAAAAAGTGTGTTTTCTCAGTACTTGTACTATGATTTCCCTATCAAATGAATAAGTAAATATTAAAAAAAAAAAAAAAGAAAAAAAAAAAGAGCAGGAATATAACCTTAAAGAAAAGATTTCACTTAAAACTTGTGTATGCACATACAACATTTAAGACCTTTATCGTATCAGTATTTGGAATTAAATTCTGGAACGGATTAAGCAAAGAAGTCAAAGTAGTAATATGATCTAGTTTAAGAAACTGTGCAAAGAAGAAGTATAATATAAACACCTTACTGTAAATTAGATCATCTTATTGATATCATTATGTGAATCATAACTTACTCAACTATTTATTTATGAGAAATGTTCTATTTATTACTCGTTAATTTAAATTGTGTTATAAATATAAAACAGGAAGTGAGCATATTGGTACTGTATTTTACGAACTATAAGCTGCTACTTCTTTCCTACACTTTGAACCATGCGGTTTATAAAACGGTGCGGCTCATTTATGGATTTTTCTTTTCCAAAGGCCATAATGTTTTGTATATATATATATATATATATATATATATATATATATATATATATATATATATATATAGATATATATATATATAGAGATGTTCTCTGATATTCCGATATTGTCCAACTCTTAATTACCGATTCCGATATCAACCGATACCGATATATACAGTCGTGGAATCAACACATTGTATATTGTAGCGTCCCGGAAGAGTTAGTGCTGCAAGGGGTTCTGGGTATTTGTTCTGTGGTGTTTATGTTGTGTTACGGTGCGGATGTTCTCCCGAAATGTGTTTGTCATTCTTGTTTGGTGTGGGTTCACAGTGTGGCGCATATTTGTAACAGTGTTAAAGTTGTTTATACGGCCACCCTCAATATGACCTGTATGGCTGTTGACCAAGTATGCTTGGCATTCACTTGTGTGTGTGAAAAGCCGTAGATAATATGTGATTGTCCGGCACGCAAAGGCAGTGCCTTTAAGGTTTATTGGCGCTCTGTACTTCTCCCTACGTCCGTGTAACACTCCGTACAGCGGCGTTTTAAAAAGTCATAAATTTTACTTTTTGAAACCGATACCAATAATTTCCGATATCACATTTTAAAGCATTTATCGTCCGATAATATCGGCAGTCCGAAATTATCGGACATATCTTTCTTTCTATCTCTCTCTATATATATATATATATATATATATATATATATATATATATATATATATATATATATATATATATATATATATATATATATATATATATATATATATATATATATATATATATATATTATGAATAATTGATCATAGGGAAGCTAAATTATTCTGTTGCAGGGTCAAATTGTCAAACCGTATCTAACATTCGTAATTGTCTCATAACTGTCAAACTAAATTGACCGCGATATATTAGGTCATAAACACAATAAGACACTTAAATCCACAAGTGTAAAAAGAACTTACCCACTGTAAATTGGTACAACGTGGTGTGCTTTGGACCATAGATGATTGTGGTTGCGTGCATCTTCTGCTTGTTTGGCCCCAGCTTGTGTTTACTTGCCGTCCAATTCGTTTTGAATCATAAATCATCCGGCATTAGCGCTGGTGCTTTTCTCTATGACAATTTGAAATATGACAGTCAATGTTTGTGTGCGCATGTGTGTGTGTGTGTGTGTGTGTGTGTGTGTGTGTGTGTGCTGCATGAGGAGGTCTGGCGTCGTCTCCTGGTATGACACATGTCGAGAAAGCCATGACCCCTCCGCCCTCCGTCCATCCTCCATCATCCTCATTCTCTTCACTTGCAGGCGCATTATTCACCAAAAGGCACACAGAGCCAATCTTCATCCCGGCCTGTCAGCTTGGGGGAGGTAAATGACATCATACGTCTGAATCAGATTATTCTCTTTCTGACCTTGTTGCTCTAAATCACATATAAACAAGAAGAGTTACACATTCTTTTCTACCTGCTTTAAGTCTGTCTTATTACTACTGACACAATCTTATCTCGGGGTGTCCCGATCCAAAATTGGTATCGGATATCAATACGATATCAGCAGATCGGTTTATATGGACTTGCATCTAAAATCTAAATGTCCTCTAATAAGCACACAAGGTTGGTCTTTTCTTGCATTTTAGTGAAGTCATTTATAAAAGGTAAACATGATAGGCTATAGGCTACTAGGAGCTAGCAGCTACACGACAGCTAGGCACACTTGCAAATTAAAGCATAACAATTAGGCGAGAGACAGCTCTTATATAAAACACTCTTACCGTATATTTCGGACTATAAGGCGCACTTAAAGGCCTACTGAAATGACATTTTTTTATTTAAACGGGGATAGCAGATCCATTCTATGTGGATCTTGATCATTTTGCGATATTGCCATATTTTTGCTGAAAGGATTTAGTAGAGAACATCGACAATAAAGTTCGCAACTTTTGGTCGCTGATAAAAAAAGCCTTGCCTGTACCGGAAGTAGCGTGACGTCACAGGTTGAAGGGCTCCTCACATTTCCCCATTGTTTACAATGCAGCGAGAGCGATTTGGACCGAGAAAGCGACAATTACCCCATTAATTTGAGCGAGGATGAAAGATTCGTGGATGAGGAACGTGAGAGTGAAGGACTAGAGTGCAGTGCAGGACGTATCTTTTTTCGCTCCGACCGTAACTTAGGTACAAGGGTTCATTGGATTCCACACTTTCTCCTTTTTCTATTGTGGATCACGGATTTGTATTTTAAACCACCTCGGATACTATATCCTCTTGAAAATGAGAGTCGAGAACGCGAAATGGACATTCACAGTGACTTTTATCTCCACGACAATACATCGGCGAAGCTCTTTAGCTACGGAGCTAACGTGATAGCATCGTGCTTAAATGCAGATAGAAACAAAATAAATAAACCCCTGACTGGAAGGATAGACAGAAAATCAACAATACTATTAAACCATGGACATGTAAATACACGGTTAATGCTTTCCAGCCTGGCAAAGCTTAACAATGCTGTTGCTAACGACGCCATTGAAGCTAACTTAGCTACGGGACCTCGACAGAGCTATGCTAAAAACATTAGCTCTGCACCTACGCCAGCACTCATCTGCTCATCACGACCCGTGCTCACCTGCGTTCCAGCGATCGACGGCGCGACGAAGGACTTCACCCGATCACCGATGCGGTCGGCGGCCCGGAGACGGAGGAAGTCAAGGTGAGGACAGCGGTGTGGCGGCGGGCGTTGTAGCTTTCGACGACACCCCGGCCGCCATCAGAGTCGGCAAGAAACATATATTTCCCCAAAGTTACGTACGTGACATGCACATAGCACCACGCACATACGGGCAAGCGATCAAATGTTTGGAAGCCAAAGCTGTACTCACGGTAGCGCGTCTGCTATCCATCTCAAAGTCCTCCTGGTTGTGTTGCTGTAGTCCGCCGCAAATACACAGATCCCACCTACAGCTTTCTTCTTTGCAGTCTTCATTGTTCATTAAACAAATTGCAAAAGATTCACCAACACAGATGTCCAGAATACTGTGGAATTTTGAGATGAAAACAGAGCTGTTTGTATTGGATTCAATGGTGTGCCAATACTTCCGTTCACTCCGTGACGTCACGCGCAAACGTCATCATACCGAGACGTTTTCAACCGGATATTTCCCGGGAAATTTAAAATTGCACTTTATAAGTTAACCCGGCCTTATTGGCATGTGTTGCAATGTTAAGATTTCATCATTGATATATAAACTATCAGACTGTGTGGTCGGTAGTAGTGGGTTTCAGTAGGCCTTTGAAATCCTTTCATTTTCTCAAAACTCGACTAATGTACGGAATAATTTTGGTTTTGCTTACCAAACTTGAAGCAATATTATTTGGTACATGGTGAAATGACAAGTGTGACCTGTAGATGGCAGTCATACATAAGAGATAAGTGTAGACTATAATATGACTCAAGTAAACTACACCAACAATTCATATGTTCCATTGAAAATATAGAACATTACACACGTGTCATGATCCGTGGTCTGGATCATGTTTTTGTTATGTTCTGTTAGTTTTAGACTCCAAAAGTTCCTGTTTTTTGTGCACCTTTGTTTGTTTTAGTTACCATGGCGACTTTTGATTTTCACCTGCTCCTGGTGTTCGGGACGCGCACCTGTTTCCAATCTAGAGACCTTATTTAAGCCTGCCTTTGCCAGTCAGTCGTCCTGACGTCACTGTTTGTCTCATGCCTGGACAACGTAAGTCGTGTTTATTTCATGCCACAGTTTCATAAGTTCTCTATGTCCATAGTCTATGCTAAGTATTTACTTTAACTCCAAGTGCGATCAGCGCGTGGTGCTTTCGCCTTGTTTTCCGTTTTTGTAACTTTTTGAGTTTTGAGAATTAAATCATGATTTTACCTGCACACCTTTTCCGGAATAGTCCGTTTGCATCCTGGGAGAACAAACCTCGCAGCAAGCTGCGACCCCCCTGTCGTGACAACATGGCGCTCAAAAATCTATCAAAATGTTTTAGTACGACTTTGGTAAGCTATGAAGCCGCACCGCTTGATGGATTATTATTACGGTGTTTGTATAACGTAAGACATATTATCTGGCGATTTGTTTCGCAATATTATGCAAAAGCAACCTTTCTTACCTCTTGGTACCTGCTGATCTGTATTTTGGATCTGCATAAGTCCTGAAAATTTGCTTGTGTCCGTCTTTGTCGTGCCGACGCTGTAGTCAATAATCTTCTTCTTTTTCTTTCCTTGTTATGGGGCATTCATCCTCCACTGTTGCCATTTCTAATATAAAGTAGTGTAAAGTTCTTACTTATATCTGTCAGTAAACTCGCCATGAAAGCGCTAAAACATACCGGTGTAGTGAGTTTGAATTATTCACCCAAGGAAATTTAGTTATTAGAGAGTTCTGGTCGGACGTTTTTTCACGGGACACGGCGTTGTTGTTGCACTAGTGAACCACGGATGAGACGATGCTGCTCCGTTATTGATTGAAGTAAAGTCTGAATGTCATTAAAACAGTTAGCTCCATCTTTTGACACTTCATCCACTCCCGTCCTTGCACGCTACACCGCTACAACAAAGATGACGGGGAGAAGACGCTGCCGAAGGTGAGCCACGTAAATAAGAATAATAAAACGGCGCATCCTGAAGCGACCGTCAGAAAGCGGCTTGAAGATGATCAGTAAAACATCATCTATGCAACATTTTGACCAAAGAACCACCATTACATGTTATGTAGACCACAAGGAAGTGTTTCCCATTTAGAAAAAAATAATAATATGAGCCCTTTATTGCGCCCTATAATCCGGTGCGCCTTTTGTATGAAAATAGACCTGACTAGACCCGCTCATCTGCAGTGCGCCTTATAGTCCGGTGCGCCCTATGGTCCGGAAAATACGGCAAGTTGAAGTACCACTGTAATAAAAGTATGATATAAGGGATCAATATAGGTGTTGACTCCAACATTGGTATCGTCCTGGAAGTGAAAAAGTTGTATCGGATCACCCCTAATCTTATTACTGTACTTGTATGATGCCTCCTGCACAGCCAAGTCTCACAAGAATGTAACAGTAAAAAGTAAGAATAGCATATAAGAGAGGTTAGATAAATACATTTAATTAAAACTACAATTAAGTAAGACTTGGTCATTTTCATGCTAGGCATGCTTAGCCAATATCTTTTATAGGTGTGTCAGAAAAGTTCTAGGGACTGGATAAGATAATAAGAGGTGAGAGTTGTGGCAGGAAAACCCGCCTGTGAATATTTTAATTTATTGTCACTGCTCACAGACTTACATAGCACAGCTCTCGTCCGAGAGGGTGGCACCGGAACCAAAATAACTATCCTCTAAAAGTGGGGGACATGCCCAGACAAGTGTGGTTTCGCTCTGTTGTGGTGCAAAACAACAGTTGTTATGATAAAATGGAGTGAGGCCTTTGCCAGCACAACAACAATGTGGAAGTCGCTTCCTAATGGTCACACTGACAGACTTTTCACAGGAGCCAGGCGTGCAAAGTTAAACAAAGTTTTTAATGCACTTAGATTTCTTCCAAGTCTTTCTCCCGCTGAACGTGACTCTTCAGTCACGTCCGTATCCTCTCTCCCCTCCTGCTCCCGGCCGCTAACTGTTAATGACAACAGATGATTAGATTAACATCACCTGCCAGCTGTGTCTCGCCGTCAGCCCATGCCCCGCCCCTATCCGATGGTGCTTGTCCTCAGCACCATAGACAGAGGCGGTGACCTTTGCTCCTGCAGACGCGCTGGCCACACCTCCCTCCACAGACGGTCATTAGCAACCCTCGTTAGCATTCCGTTCGGTTGTATCAATGGTGAAGGGTCACCCGAAATTAAAATTGTCTGAGAAGCATTTGATAGTTAGTTAGTTTGACCAATCAACGGGCACTACTGCCTATTGTATTGGTCCGCTCCACAACGTTGTGCACTGAAAAAGCAAAACAATCCGACACCGCCGCATTATTATTTGTTTGGTTTTACCTATTTCTTCCCCTCACTCACTGCACAAGGCCAAGTTCTTATATCTAGTTATCCGATGCATACCTCAGGCACACCCAGCTGTGGGACTCCCCGCGCGTTCATTTAAACATCAACACAACACAAAAGACGGCGTGCGGAGATGACGAAAGAAGAACAAGAAGCTTGGGGCGAGCAAGGAAGATGAAGGCTGCGACGGAAACAACAAGAGAGCGCCTTGACAGACGTCTGAAAGGCGCCACGTGGCAACGGCTGACAGCCCGCTCGCGTGTCAGGTAGATCTGTGTCTCGCTCGTCCTTGATTGTATCTTCTTTGATGCGCCTCTTCTTTTGAATCTGCTGCGTCATTTTATTGGCGCCATTAAATGACATCATCCCTCGGAATAGAGACCGCCGCGATGTTGTCCTTGACCTCTTGGGCTTCTTTGCTTTTTTATACACGCCACAGAAGAAGCGACATACTATATGAATCCTTGATGCCAAGGCGCCGCCATCTTGTTTGGCTCCAAGTAAAACCTCATATTAGCGAATAACCCAGCAGTAATACTACCTATTAGCACTCGGGGCACTATATCTGATGTTTTACCAGTGTTGGCGTTAACGCACTTTTTGTGTCTTTTTACGCATTGAAATCAGAAAGGATGCTAATTTCCGGAAATAAATACACCCACAACTTATTAAATGAAAATATGTTATGTACCTGGGGGGAGTAGACGGCACAGACCACAAGGGGGCGTAGTTAAGCTCTAGATTTATTTATGTACATACAATATATATAAATATAAATAACAAATAATAATATAATAAACGAAGGGAAATGGAGTGTGACTAAATCCAAAAAGTGTGTGGTGTGTGACTATGTGTGGTGATTAGCTGTTGAGTGTTACCGGTAGCGTTGAGCGAGAGGCAAAAGATCCAGGGCGAGAGAGAGAGACGTCAGAGTCCGTGTCCATGCGAGGGGTCAAGATCCGGGAAGGCAGTCGAGGTCCACAGGGAGTCTAAGGGAGCGAGACACACAGCTCGAATCCAAGGCGACGGAAGAAAACATGGACAGGTAGCTACGTTCTCGCCCGGAGCGCAAGTCTACACTGGCTTAAGAAGCCCAGGGAGCTCATCAGTGACAGGTGTGCAGATTGCAGATTGAACAGCTGTAGGCGTTAATAAGCCACATTTTCAATTTTTTGGTATTTTTAAAGCTATGTTTTTAATGCTACAGTAAATTATAATTAAAGAAAAAATATGAAGCTCATACTATTTTTTTCTTGCCATTTTTCTATTATGCAACATCCTCACAATATGTTTCTCGTGTTGATGTAGCTTCACTGTTCCGCATGGTGGAAAGTCACCTCACATAATGAAAATACAATAATATATTTTCAGTAAGTAAACAAAAAATGCATTTCAAATTTTTTTTGCCATATTTCTATGATGCACCCCCTTCACAATGTGATTTCTATGTTGGCCTTGTCTCCTCAAAAACACAATCATGGTCCGAGGGGAACATTACTCGGAGATAACCGAGCAAGAAAATGCAGAAGTTACATATTTTCGGGCAAAGTCCTTCTTTTCTCCCCACATAACAATAATAACGCACAACATCATCACATTGTTAGTGTTTGACAGACCCAACTTTCAGGTGTGTGTCTGCAGGCTAAAATGGTAAATGGGTTATACTCATACTTGCCAACCTTGAGACCTCCGAATTCGGGAGATGGGGGGTGGGGGGTGTATATATATTTTCAAGTATTTATTATATATGTATATATGTATATATATATTTTTTCAAGTATTTATTATATATATATATATATATATATATATATATATATATATATATATATATATATATATATATATATATATATATATATATATATATATATATATATATATATATATATATATATATATATATATATATATATATATATATATATGTACGTATGTACACTACCGTTCAAAAGTTTGGGGTCACATTGAAATGTCCTTATTTTTCAATGAAGATAACTTTAAACTAGTCTTAACTTTAAAAAAAAACACTCTATACATTGCTAATGTGGTAAATGACTATTCTAGCTGCAAATGTCTGGTTTTTGGTGCAATATCTACATAGGTGTATAGAGGCCCATTTCCAGCAACTATCACTCCAGTGTTCTAATGGTACAATGTGTTTGCTCATTGGCCCAGAAGGCTAATTGATGATTAGAAAACCCTTGTGCAATCATGTTCACACATCTGAAAACAGTTTAGCTCGTTACAGAAGCTACAAAACTGACCTTTCTTTGAGCAGATTGAGTTTCTGGAGCATCACATTTGTGGGGTCAATTAAACGCTCAAAATGGCCAGAAAAAGAGAACTTTCATCTGAAACGCGACAGTCTATTCTTAAAATGAAGAAATTAAGGCTATTCCACAAAATTGTTTGGGTGACCCCAAACTTTTGAACGGTAGTGTATATATATATATATATGTATTTTTTAATTTATTTTTTTAATGTATTTTTTTTATAAAGAAATACAATCATGTGTGCTTACGGACTGTATCCCTGCAGACTGTATTGATCTATATTGATATATAATGTATATATTGTGTTTTTTATGTTGATTTAAAGGCCTACTGAAACCCACTACTACCGACCACGCAGTCTGATAGTTTATTTATCAATGATGAAATCTTAACATTATAACACATGCCAATACGGCCGGGTTAACTTATAAAGTGACATTTTAAATTTGCCGCTAAACTTCCGGTTCGAAACGCCTCTGAGGATGACGTATGCGCGTGACGTAGACCGGCGAACACGGGTATGCCTTCCACATTGAAGCCAATACGAAAAAGCTCTGTTTTCATTTCATAATTCCACAGTATTCTGGACATCTGTGTTCGTGAATCTGTTGCAATCATGTTCATTGCATTATGGAGAAGGAAGCTGAGCAAGCAAAGAAGAAAGTTGTCGGTGCGAAATGGACGTATTTTTCGAACGTAGTCAGCAACAACAGTACACAGCTGGCGCTTCTTTGTTTACATTCCCGGAAGATGCAGTCAAGATGGAAGAACTCGGATAACAGAGACTCTAACCAGGAGGACTTTTGAATTCGTTACACAGACGCCTGTAGAGAACTGGGACAACACAGACTCTTACCAGGATTACTTTGATTTGGATGACAAAGACGCAGACGTGCTACTGTGAGTATGCAGCTTTGGCTTCTAAACATTTGATCGCTTGACCGTATGTGCGCAACTTTTTTTTGCGTATGTACGTAACTTTTTAAAAATATATAAGCTTTATGAACCTTGGGTTAGGTGAACGGTCTTTTGGGCTGAGTGATTGTGTGTGTTGATCAGGTGTTTGAATTGTATTGGCGTGTTCTATGGAGCTAGGAGCTAGCAGAGGAGCTAGGAGCTAGCGTAACAAACACGCAGGTGTTTTTATGCAGGATTCATTTGTGGCATATTAAATATAAGCCTGGTTGTGTTGTGGCTAATAGAGTATATATATGTCTTGTGTTTATTTACTGTTGTAGTCATTCCCAGCTGAATATCAGGTTACCCCCGGCTCTCACAGCATCTTCTCTATCTGAATAGCTTCAACTCCCCACTAGTCCTTCACTTGCACTTTACTCATCCACAAATCTTTCATCCTCGCTCAAATTAATGGGGAAATTGTCGCTTTCTCGGTCCGAATCTCTCTCACTTCATGCGGCCATCATTGTAAACAATAGGGAACTTTGCGTATATGTTCAACTGACTACGTCACGCTACTTCCGGTAGGGGCAAGCCTTTTTTTTATCAGATACCAAAAGTTGCAATCTTTATCGTCGTTGTTCTATACTAAATCCTTTCAGCAAAAATATGGCAATATCGCGAAATGATCAAGTATGACACATAGATCTGCTATCCCCGTTTAAATAAAAAAAAATCATTTCAGTAGGCCTTTAATAAAAAAAATTAAAAAATTAACTTTTTTTTTTTTTTTTTTTTTTATTTCTTGTGCGGCCCCGGTACCAATCGGTGGTTGGGGACCACTGATCTAGAACACAGATCATGACAAACGGAGACATATATAATAGTCTCCTTTTCAGGTGAGAGAGGACGCTAAAGGCAGTGCCTTTAAGGCACGCCCCCAATATTGTTGTCCGGGTGGAAATCGGGAAAAATTCGGGAGTCTCCCGGGAAAATCGGGAGGGTTGGCAAGTATGGTTATACTTGTATAGCGCTTTTCTACCTTCAAGGCACTCAAAGCACTTTGACACTATTTCCACATTCACCCATTCACACACACATTCACACACACATTCACACACTGATGGCGGGAGAGCTGCCATGCAAGGCGCTAACCACGACACATCAGGAGCAAGGGTGAACAATGGGAGACCGGGCTTTCTGCTCCGCCGCTCCCAGTCTGTGGAACGCTCTCCCTGACCACCCGAGGGCACCACAGACTGTGGATGCTTTTAAAAAAGGCTTAAAAACCCTTCTTTTAAAAAAAGCCTTTTTTTAGATATATGCATACTAGTTTTAGCTATTTGGCTGTTCTAGTTTTTATTTTTATTTATTTATTTTATTATACACTGTAGCACTTTGAGGTTGTTTACTCAATGTGAAGTGCTTTTTACAAATAAAATCTATTATTTTTATTATTATTATTAAGGGTGAAGTGTCTTGCTCAAGGACATGACGGACGTGACGAGGTTGGTAGAAGCTGGGGATCGAACCAGGAACCCCCTGGTCGCTGGCACGGCCACTCTCCCAACCGCACCACGCCGTCCCCCAGCAAACACTAATCCTGAGCGATGGAAACACTAAAAGATGTGAGACAATTCAATCTTGCAGAGAAGGCGAAACAGGACAACTCATCTCTGGGTGGAGATTGCTTCGGTGTCCTGCGAAATGTCGACGCGCCGTAAAGACAACTCAAAAACACAAAAAGCCTGTCCAGCTCAGCAAAGACGAGAGCCGTTTCCTCTTCATCACTTATTCACCCAACGCAGCACACTGACGTTTCCTCTCAGCATTCTTCCGTTTCTCCCTCGCCAAGCTGTTTTGAGGGGCGGCCATTGTTGCTGAGACAATGGCCGTGGTGTCGAATAATGCTGAAGGAGACACGGATGCTTTGCTGGTCACCAGAAAAGTAATACCCTGGTAAATAATGCATCAAACTCCGAAGGCACGAGGGCGCGGTGTCACCGTTGTATCTAGGTGAGGGGTCGCCCTCCGCCGGGCCCCCCTGTGGCGCGGATGAGTGCGTGACGCAGGCCTTCGTAGAACTCCAATGGATCGAGGCGCCGTTTTTTTTTTTTTTTTATGCTAGTTACTCACCGAGCTGCAGAACGCACGTGTGAGTCAGTGGCTTCATGCAAAGTCTGTTTTTCATCCGCTTCTTCTTTTGACTTTGAGAGGCTCTTCTTTTTTTAACCCTCAAGGCAGCGGTTCTCAAACTTTCTTTCACCAAGGACCACCTCGGAAAAAGCATGGCTCTTCAAGTACCAACATTAAAATACTGTAGCGTAGTAGGCCCAAGTATCCATTAAAAACAAGGCAGAGGTTTTGTTTAACAGGTATGCTAAACTATAAAATGAGTGCCTATGAGAGTTCAGCCATAACCACGGTGAACTCTCATAGGCACTGATTTGATAGTTTAGCACCTCTCTGTGTGCAATTTTTACTTTCCACCCACAGTCTGAATGCTTCTGTATATATGTACAGTATATAGTATAATATTTACACAACAGCACTGGACTGTGCACCTTACCTCCTTTTGCACTATTTTTATTTTCTTTCCTTCCTATGTTTTGCATATTCATAGACTGTCACATTGATACTGGAGTTGCTTTTAATCTCATTGTACCTGTGTATAGTGACAATAAAATACATTCTATTCTATTCTATTCTGTTTCATATTTTTGGCCACTATAACGTTGCACACGGTTTGAACAGTAACACTGTTTTTCATTATATAGAAAAATAAAACACTGTACTTTCAAGAAGTGATTCTGTGGCGTAGCACTCGATGGAGCCCGCGTACTACTACTGGTACAGGTACCACAGTTTGAGAACTGCTGTCTTAAGGTCTTTAAAATCAACTTTTTTTTTTTTTTTTAGTCTAGAGTAGGTTTGCATGATATATGATATAAATCAGGGGTTCCCAAACTTTTTGACTCGGGGGCCGCATTGGGTTAAAAAATTTGGCCGGGGGCCGGGCCGTGTGTATATATATATATATATATATATATATATATATATATATATATATATATATATATATATATATATATATATATATATATATATATATATATATATATATATATATATATATATATATATATATATATATATATATATGTATACATATATACTACATATATATGTATATGTATATATATATATATATATATATATATATATAAATATATATATATGTATATATATATATATATATATATATATACTACATATGTATATGTATATGTGTATGTATATATATATATATATATATACATATGTAGTATATATATATATATACTATATATATATATATATATATATATACTATATATATATATATATATATATATATATATATATATATATATATATATATATATATATATATATATATATATATATATATATATATATATATATATATACATATATATAAATTCGAAGCGCGATGATGTCACGTTATCAATGGAAGAATGCATTTTAGACAATATGATTTGCCTGAGGGGCTAGGAGTGTAACGGATAAACCACAGAAACCTTGATTATATA
>NC_084733.1:18981664-19026664 GCF_033978785.1 Entelurus aequoreus
TCAGGGAGAGCATGTCCCAAATTCCAAGCTGCTGTTTTGAGGCATGTTAAAAAAAATAATGCACTTTGTGACTTCAATAATAAATATGGCAGTGCCATGTTGGCACTTTTTTCCATAACTTCAGTTGATTTATTTTGGAAAACCTTGTTACATTGTTTAATGCATCACAACAAAATTAGGCATAATAATGTGTTAATTCCACCACTGTATATGTCGGTATCGGTTGATATCGGTAATTAAGAGTTGGACAATATCGGGATATTGGATATCGGCAAAAAAGCCATTATCGGACATCTCTAGTTAAAATAAATGTGAGATGAAAAACTGTATTTTAAATGGCATGATTTTGGCCTCGAGGCAAGGCAAGTTTATTTGGAGAGCACAATTCATACACAAGGCAATTCAAAGTGCTTTACAGAAAATGACAAGAAGGTACAAATATAAAATAATCATAAATATAATCATAATTCAAATTAAAATCAGAAAATATAATCATAAGAAATGTGTCAATTTTTGTGTAACCCTGCTTTCAGCCTGAAAGAGATATTAATCATGATTTTTTTTTTTAAATGGTCTAATTTCACCTAATTCATTTAAAACCCAAACGCTGAACGGTACATAATATTTTATCGGTTTGAACTCCAACCATTCATTTTCTCTTGCACCCTAACTGACGGTTTTTTCCCCTCCTCTCACACACTATCTCCACACTCTGCACACTTTGATATTTTCTTGTAGCTGCAAGCTCCCTCTTGATTTACGGCCATTTCAAGCAGTATTGATGCCTCAATAGAAAAATGTACGTTTGGTCATTACTCTTCTGGCGTATACTACCCACTGTATCTGCTGCACTTTATTTTCTCCTGGTGGGGGGAAAACTACACACTGTGTAATATTTCACTGCACTTACAGAGCTCTTATGTTAAGAAGGACAACATATCCACGACTGTTCTGAGAATGTTGAACAATATTTGGGAGCAATTGATTTTCATTGGTTTGAATTTAAAATATGCCTGGAAATTATTTTTAATAACTTAGTTAATACCATCAGAAAACCTTTATTACATGTATAGGCAATGTTTTAACAAAGGTTCACTTCCTGTTCTATGGTTGTCATCACCCTTATTCTATATCTGTGGTGACCTTGAAAAAATAAACCAATTAAAAGAAACAGAAAATATTTAATTACGCTTTGAAGATTACAGATATATCGCATATTTAGGGACCGAGTCCCTTTGGGACAGAGGACCCTATTGTATTTCTAGCGTTTTATCATTATACCGCCGCCTCTTTGAGCTGTAAATTGACCTTCAAAACTCACCAAATTGGACACACACATCAGGACTGGCAAAAATTGCGATCTAATCAAAAAACCAAACCCCAAAACTCAAAATTGCGCTCTTGCGTCCCCTAGGAAGAAAACACAGACAAAACCGCCTGTAACTCCCAGTAGGAATGTCGTAGAGACATGAAACAAAAACCTCTATGTAGGTCTCACTTAGACCTAGATTTCATAGACTGACAACCCCCAGCAAAAATCAACAGGAAGTTTGCAATTCCCCCTTCTAAACAGAAGTTGTGTAAAAACAGTCACCTTTTTTCAAACATGATCTCCTCTGAGCGCGTTTGTCGTGTCGGCTTCAAATTAGCACAGCAGAGAGATTGAACCCTTCTGATTAAAAGTTGATAAAATAGTTTTAATTACTGCTCTGGTTTGGATTTTATGAGCCTTCAAAGTCGGTCCCGTCCATCGCTGCTTGCAGCTTTAATTGTTGTTGTATTTATTTTTTTAAGCACAGAGGGCCTAAATTAAACATTTTCAAGCCTAACAATGGCTAAATTACATAAAATATCATTATTAGAGTAGTATTGGCCACTAAAGGAGACCAAACCAATCAGCAAGCGCTGTTCAGTATCGTGGCCACTGATTGGCTCAGTCTCAGGAATATACAGTACAGGCCAAAAGTTTGGACACACCTTCTCCTCATTCAATGTGTTTTCTTTATTTTCATGACTATTTACATTGTAGATTGTCACTGAAGGCATCAAAACTATCAATAAACACATGTGGAGTTATGTACTCAACAAAAAAAGGTGACGTAGTAGACTACTGCAACGCACTTCTTGTCGGGATCCCCAGCAAGAACATCCAGAAGCTGCAATACATACAGAATAGTGGTGCTAGGATCCTGATGAGAGTACGGCAATACGACCATATCACACCAATTCTCAAATCCCTTCACTGGCTTCCTGTTCCACTCAGGATTGGATACAAAGTATCCCTACTAACCCACAAGTGCCTCTATGGTAATGCCCCCCTCTACCTCAGAGAACTACTCACCCCCAAATCCTCCACTCCGGACAGGCTAACCTCCTCCATCCTCCGAGGACAAAGCTACGAACAATGCTCCGCCGCTCCCAGTCTGTGGAACGTTCTCCCCGACCACCTGAGGGCACCACAGACTGTGGATGCTTTTAAAAAAGGCTTAAAAACCCTTCTTTTAAAAAAAAGCCTTTTTTTTAGATTTATGCGTGCTAGTTCTGGCTATTAGGCTGTTCTAGTTTTTATTTGTATTTATTTTATTACCTTTTTATTTTTTTTAATACACTATAGCACTTTGTTTGCTCAATGTAAAGTGCTTTTTACAAATAAAATCTATTATTATTATTATTATTAAATAACTAAAAACATGTTTTATATTTGAGTTTCTTCAAAATAACCACCCTTTGCTCTGATTACTTTTTTGCACACTCTTGGCATTCTCTCGATGAGCTTCAAGAGGTAGTCACCTGAAATGGTTTTCACTTCACTGGTGTGCTTGAAGTTCATCGAGAGAATGCCAAGAGTGTGCAAAAAAGTAATCAGAGCAAAGGGTGGCTATTTTGAAGAAACTAGAATATCAAACATGTTTTCAGTTTTTTCACCTTTTTTTGTTAAGTACATAACTCCACATGTGTTTATTGATAGTTGTGATGCCTTCAGTGACAATCTACAATGTAAATAGTCATGAAAATAAAGAAAACACATTGAATGAGGAGGTGTGTCCAAACTTTTGGCCTGTACTGTATATTGGAATAAAAGAGCGTAAAGGTGACTAAAGGGTGTTATTTCATGTCTAGAGGGCTCTATTAAACCTCTAAGGGTTAGTTGGCCACATGCGTGGACAGCACCTTTTAGCTCATATTTCCAAAATTGTGTACACTACTGAATTGGGGTCTTATGGCCATTTATGTGGACACTTATACTGCCATCTGGTGGTGTCAGAAGAGTATAACATACAATGGAATTTGAAAAAAAAAGTGTAAAAATAAGAATTGGAATGACACTAAACATGAAGTACACGTTTGTGTACTTATGGACTAAGTACATCATATCAAAAGATGATTCTTAGTTTTTTTTCTAATCAGGGTCCAATAAGCCCAAAGAGAAATAAAAAAAGCATGTAAACAAACAGCTTGGGCCTTAAGAGGTTTTAATGTTAAAAAAAAAAAAACGTACTTAGAAGGTTGTTAACTGTTTTTATGTTAACTAATTCCTACTTTGCAGACATTCATTTAACACAGTCAGGCCAGTAACGAGGGATTACTGAATAGCATAGTATTTTGTTTGTAACAACACAACAACTTTCAGCCACAACATGATTGTCACTACAAATGCATACGCCACAACACAACAACATAAAATCCTAACACAACAACATTAAGCGACTAAAGAAGTGACCGCAGACCATGGAAGTGAAAATAAGCTGTTCTGAGCGATGCCCCTTTTTGTTGTATCCATTACTTTAATTATCATTTAAAGTTGTTGTGTTGTGGCTGAACGTTGGCAGCTGTACTCATGTAGAGATGTCCGATAATGGCTTTTTTTGCCGATATTCCGATATTGTCCAACTCTTAATTACTGATTCCGATATCAACCGATACTGATGTATACAGTCGTGGAATTAACACATTATTATGCCTAATTTTGTTGTGAGGCCCCGCTGGATGTATTAAACAATGTAACAAGGTTTTACAAAATAAATCAACTCAAGTTATGGAAAAAAATGCCAACATGGCACTGCCATATTTATTATTAAAGTCACAAAGTGCATTGTTTTTTTTAACATGCCTCAAAACAGCAGCTTGGAATTTGGGACATGCTCTCACTGAGATAATCCTGATACCCACTACAACTATGGGAAATACTATACTTTGACTTTCACAAAGTCTAAGTCTAAGTCTAAGTCTAAGTCTAAGAAAGTGCAGGTTTTGGGGGGGTGGGATTGAGGTGGGGGGTGGGGGGGTGGGGGGTAGCGGGGGTGTATATTGTAGCGTCCCGGAAGAGTTAGTGCTGCAAGGGGTTCTGGGTATTTGTTCTGTTGTGTTTATGTTGTGTTACGGTGCGGATGTTCTCCCGAAATGTGTTTGTCATTCTTGTTTGGTGTGGGTTCACAGTGTGGCGCATATTTGTAACAGTGTTAAAGTTGTTTGTACGCTCACCCTCAGTGTGACCTGTATGGCTGTTTATCAAGTATGCCTTGCATTCACTTGTGTGTGTGAAAAGCCGTAGATATTATGTGACTGGGCCGGCACGCAAAGGCAGTGCCTTTAAGGTTTATTGGCGCTCTGTACCTCCCCCTACGTCCGTGTACACAGCAGCGTTTTAAAAAGTCATACATTTTACTTTTTGAAAAACGATACCGATAATTTCCGATATCACATTTTAAAGCATTTATCGGCAGATAATATCGGTAGTCCGATATTATCAGACATCCCTATACTCATGTATAATTGTACTCTTTCATTCCTAGTTCTATGTTTATCATCTCACTTTTCCTCCCTCATTACCATCAGTATACTTGTAATTATATCTAAGTTGTATAATGCAAGGCGATGGTTATCATTAATAACTGGTGGGAGGAGCCATGACAATCATTATTCGCACTATTCTTTACACTTACAGTAAGTAATGACATGCCAACTCTAGTCTAATCACATTTTAATGCATCCTTTATTATTGTTAGCACTCATGATCAACTATTTGTCCGCCATGACACTTTTTACCTGCAGAATTCCCCAACTTTCTGAGACAAAACAAATAGTAAAAATCATTAATTTTCATTACACACAAGTCATTTCCCTGCAAATGCATGTTATAAATTCTCCTCCAATGCATCCACGCTGGTGTGTTCTTTTTTCTTTTTTGTTTTGTTGCCATTAGCTTTAATGTCGATGCATTTTGATGGCTCATTGACTTTCTCATTGCGCCTCTTGCAAATGAGGCAAATGTAATTAATAAATGATAACAGAGCTAACAGGCTAGCATGATGTTTGTTCGACCAATAAAACGAAAGCAGCTGTGTTTAATATTTCGTGGTACCTCCTTTTTTTAATAAGGAATCCGATGCAATTGTTGCTTAAAGAAATATTGTAATTAATCTAAAGCCGTTTTGATTGAAGGCCACATCGCTGTAGTGGCTTCCCTCAGAGGGTCGTTCGTAACAGTAATATAAATGTATGATAATATTACATAATAGCCTACGCAATTTAATACTATATTTTTTACTTAAAAACTGATGGATAATAGATAAAAAATTTTCTGACATGTTATATTAATATTAAAAGGGAAAACAATCGTAATAGCAATATACTGTACTAAAAAGTTAAAGTACCCATGATAGTCACACACACACACTAGGTGTGGCGAAATTATTCTCCACATTTGACCCATCACCCTTGATCACCTCCTGGGAGGTGAGGGGAGCAGTGAGCAGCAGCGGTGGCCACGCCCAGGAATCATTTTTTGGTGATTTGACCCCCAATTCCAACCCTTGATACTGAGTGCCAAGCAGGGAGGTAACGGGTCCCATATTTTATAGTCTTTGGCATGACTCGGCCGGGGTTTGAACTCACGACCTACCGATCTCAGGGCGGACACTCTAAACCAAGCAGAGGTACGGAAACAATGAAAACACATCTACAATGAAAACAATACATAATGATTAGGTTTTTTCATATCCAAAAAAAAGAGTAGGAAGAAGTGAAACCTCTTTTACTTTCAACCCTTATTCAAAAGTGAACTACCCTGCTTTATATTTATTTATTTTTTTGTTTTTATTCAATCATTGGTGGAGCTAAGGATAATATTTGAATATTGTTTTTTAATATATATATATATATATATATATATATATATATATATATATATATATATATATATATATATATATATATATATATATATATATATATATATATATATATATATATATATATATATATATATATATATATATGGGCAGCACGGTGGAAGAGGGGTTAGTGCATCTGCCTCACAATACGAAGGTCCTGAGTAGTCGTGAGTTCAATCCCGGCCTCGGGATCTTTCTGTGTGGAGTTTGCATGTTCTCCCCGTGACTGCGTGGGTTCCCTCCGGGTACTCCGGCTTCCTCCCACCTCCAAAGACATGCACCTGGGGATAGGTTGATTGGCAACACTAAATTGGCCCTAGTGTGTGAATGTGAGTGTGAATGTTGTCTGTCTATCTGTGTTGGCCCTGCGATGAGGTAGTGACTTGTCCAGGGTGTACACCGCCTTCCGCCCGATTGTAGCTGAGATAGGCTCCAGCACCCCCCGCAACCCCGAAGGGAATAAGCGGTAGAAAATGGATGGATGGATGGATGGATGTTTTTAATATTGTTGTGCAGCACTTTGGAAATATTTTTGTTGTTTAAATGTGCTATACAATTAAAGTGGATTGGATTGATTGTCATAATCATCCATACAATGATTAATTCACAGGTGTTATTTTAACATATTATTAATATTCTTTATCTAACGTACATACAGATTTTTCAAACAACATACAGCAAATATATACTTATACACGTATGGACTTGGCCAGAAATCATAAGTCAAGGTGACATGCAGGTAATTGACCCAAAAATATAAAATAAATACATAAATAAAAAAATAAAAAAATATAGATATAACTTCATCTATTGTGTGGTGTTCTGGTCTGTGGGACCCGTTTTCATTTTTTATTAAAGGAAAAATGATACAATTAATTAATTTTTTAAACTGAGACTCACTGACTTTGGCTCATTTTCTGTGAAGAACATATATCAGAATACTTATTTAATGACCACACACCATACACCCCCCCTACACATTTCTATTACATATTAGATGTCCGGGTCCACTGGACCCGGGGCTAATAGAAGTGTGGAAATTGATGTTTTGTGTACCACAAGCACCCAACCACTCACCCACACACACACACACACACATACTGGTTATCATTTGGAATGGGGACCAAGTTTTTGATCATCACTTGTGGGGACCACCCTTTCTACAGGTTGTGGAGGCATAAAAAAAATGTGGTAAAATGGCCAATGCCCAGTTAGCTCATACACGTCTTTAAATCCCTGGATTGATGAAGTAATGTGCTGATCATTCTTACTGGGGACCCTGGGGAAAAAGAGTTAATATGGTTCATGGGGACCAAATTTAAATAATTTTGCATAATTCACAAAAAAATTGTACGTGACTACTGAGGACCATTTAAAAATAAAAAAAATAGTTCAAATTAGATGTTAAACATGTTTACTTTTCAGTAAACATGTTTTATGGGCCAAAGCTTAAAAATCACTTAGGCATCTTCAGAATGGATCTGACTATCATTTAAAAAGGTTTCCCTTTAGGGGACCTGTTTTTTTGTCCCCATACCGTCAGAGGTCCCCTAAAGGTGACTGTGTAAACAGAGCGATGTCCCCATTAAGTAAGCATTGCCAGAACACACACACACACATACACACAGCAGGCCTAGACAGGAGGAGGACAGAGTGTAGGTACACAGAACATCAGAGGGTCAAATGTGCGAGAAAATGAGAGCAGACAGTGTTGACAAACAATGTTGCAACCTTGTGTGGGAACCGCAGGTGCAGAAACACAAAAGAAGAATACCTGTGGGATGCAGAAACTGGCTGAGAAATTTTCCGTGCAGCGTTCATACTGTTGTTACTCAGCCAGCGTTTGTGGGTCTGATGGACCCGTTGCATTTTGTGGCTTTTAATGCCTCACAATCAAACACTTTTATGTTAAAATACTGAACAGATGTTTATTGGGATAAGGTAAACATCTGTTCAGTATTTTAACATAAACGTGTTTGATTGTGAGGCATTAAAAGCAACAAAATGCAACGGGTCCATCAGACCCACAAACGCTGGCTGAGTAACAACAATATGCACATCACACAAGGGTTAATGATTAAGTTACAGATCACTTACATCACCAGTGCATCATGATTCTCGACTCTGGGGTTTTTTAGACTCATGTTTTCTTGTACTTTGCGTCCCAGGAAGCAGTCGTTCTGCAGGACCGGGCCTAGCAGCGCCACACCCCACACAGGACGGACAAGAAGTAGGCGCCCGCCTGCCCTCCTTCTGGTCGACCTTGAAGAGATCGATGCGGAGGTTGGTGCATTTGTGCTGAGTGACCGTGCGTGTGTGTGTGTGTGTGTGTGTGTGTGTGTGTGTGTGTGTGTGTGTGTGTGTGTGAGAGAGAGAGTACGGAGGCTCATAAATAAGAATGAAGGATGGTGGCCCCCGGGGACCTGAGCTGGTGTCATCACGTAACACCCTCCAGCACACCAAGACATGACACAAGACAGCCCTCACTCACCCCAGCAGATTAATCCCAGCCTGTTTTCACATCAGGGAACATTCACACACACACACACACACACACACACACACACACACACACACACACACACACACACATACACCCACACACACACACACGTCTTCCTACGGACTCCATCTTTCCACGGCCCCCCCCAAAAAATCTCAAAGATAACCCAATCTCCGCTGCCACGCTAGCAAAAGTCATATTCTTGTTATCGAAGAAATGGCCGCTCTCTTTGCTCAGCACTGTTCCCCCCCTCTCACCGCGTATTTATTCTGTCACCTGATATCGATAAAGACGCTAAAAAAATGACCCCCACTGAAGGCACTCTAGCAAAAGGAAAAAAAAAGAAAAAAAAAAGATGTGTGGATCCATACGAAGAGTTAATGGCGCTTAACGCCTGTCACACGCTGCTACTTGATAGTATATCACCCGCCGCTTACGCTGTAAAGTGTTTTTTTTATGTCAGGTCACAAAACAGGGGGAGAAAAATAGTGAAAACAATGCATTTTTATGGAGCATAAATGTGTAATATTCATCCATCAATTTTCTACCGCTTGTCCCTTTCGGGGTGGCGGTGCACTGCAAAAACTGAAATCTAAGTAAGATTAAATATCTCAAATAAGGGTGATATTTGCTTATTTTCAGTCTGATAAGATCATTCTTCTCACTAAGCAGATTTTATGTTAGAGTGTTTTACTTGTTTTGAGGGTTTTGGTCCTAAATGATCTCAGTAAGATATTACATGCTTGAAATTAGAATATCAACTGATGCAAAGCTGTGTCATTAACACTCACAAGTATAAAACTAATCTTTTAAAAGTAATCATTTCTTACTTCGAGCATGAAAAAAAAAAATCATGATGCCGAGCGCATATCATTATGTCAAGATAATGGCACTAGCATTTGCTTAATTTAAGAATATTTTTCAACATATTGAGCAAAAAGGTCTCTTTTTTTTCTACCATGTAAAGTGCACTTGTTATGAGTGAGAATATACTTATTTTAAGGTATTTTTGGGTTCATTGAGGTTGGCTAATTTTACTTGTTTTGGAAAGTCTTGACAAGCTGAATTTTCTTGTTCTATTGGCAGATAATTTTGCTTAGTTCAAATAAAATACCCCTAATTTTTTTTTTTTTTTCTTGTTTTTGAACACTGACTTTTTGCAGTGTAGGCGGGTATTATGAAAATAATATTGGGAATTTTTCAAGGAAAAAGTTGAAAACCAAAAAGTCAGTAGATTTTACGGTAAGCAGCCCATTTGCTAGGATTTTACCGTAAAAGCAACAGTGGTAGCGTGTTTCCATTCAGAGCAGGGGTGTCAAACGTACGGCCCGAGGGCCGGATCAGGCCCGCAAACAGGTTTTATTCGGCCCGCGGGATGAGTTTGCCAAGTGTAAAAATGTACCTGATATTTTTGAATGAAAGAAACTGCAGTTCTAAATGTGTCCGCTGGATGTCACAATAGCAATTCTTTGTACCGTTGTAGATGATGCTACATATGTTTAGTTAGGTTTAGTTTAGTTGATTATTTCTTCGGTCAATGGTCAACAAAATAAAAAAAACGTTTTACATAAAAAAACAGATGTACATTCATAAACAAACAGTTATACATTCATAAATTTAAAAAAAACTTTGCAGACCGTAAGGGTTTCGGCTGAAGTTGAACATTTATTGCACCTAACCCTATAAATAATAATAATAATAATGGATTAGATTTATATAGCGCTTTTCTAGACACTCAAAGCGCTTCACAGAGAAGTGAGAACCCATCATTCATTTTTACAACTCATTCACTCATCATTCATTCTCCGGTGTGAGCGGCACCGGGGGCAAGGGTGAAGTGTCCTGCCCAAGGACACAACGGCAGCGATTTTTTTTGGATGGTAAGAGGCGGGGATCGAACCTGCAACCCTCAGGTTTCTGGCACGGCCGATCTACCCACTACGCCATGCCGCCCCCATAAACAAAGTCAAGTACAAGATGAGCTTCCAAAAAATATGAAATTTCCTTTTCACAACATATTATAAATACACATTGTACACAACATAAATACCGTTCAATTATATACACAGTAGAGGCATGTGAAATATCCTTGTACACATGTTAAACCTTTGCACCAATTATATACTATATACAAACAATTATACTTCCATTATATTTATATCCCACATTTAGTTTTTAATTAACATTGATCATAGTATTAACTACTGTACAAAATAAACCAAATATGTACAAAATAAACCACATGATTTTAGTTACATAAATAACATAATACATTATGGAATGGATTAAGCAAAGAAATCAAACAATGTACTAATATGATCCACTTCAAGAAACTCTTCAAACTTAAAGTGTTTACAAAGTACAAAGAAGAAGAGCCATGATAAACATTCTGAATTTATCTCATCCAGCCTTTCATTTTCAAGATAATCTTACTCATCTCCTTATATGAAATATAACTTACTTCACCAATTATTATTTATTTTATTTATTTATTTTTATTGTTCTTACTTATGGAGTATATTGTGAATAAATTGAGAACAGGAAGTGAACAAACGTTTTAGCAACTGCTATGTAAAAGAAAAGGGTTAGGATTAAATAAGCTGTGCTTCTTCCTACTCCTTTTCGAACATGTTGAATAGAGAAACTGGAAATTGTGATGTATCATGTTGTATGTATGCATGTTCCAAATAAACTCAAACTCAACTCAACATACTGTAATTTGATTTTGATATAATTTTTTTATCTTGATAGATTGAAAATTAACACCAATGAGTTGACTGATGAATATTATCACATTATTTATTCAGAAAATATAAATAACGACAAATAAATTATGTATAATATTAACCGTACCAGGTAATTGTAAAAAAACAAAACAACAACATTATGATTTGTATAATTTCAGAATGTGCTTGCTCTATTTTTAAACAAAAAAAACAATTAGAAGTTGTCTTTATTTTTAAGTTATCGTGCCGTGATTTTACCTGTCCGGCCCACTTGGGAGTAGATTTTTCTCCGTATGGCCCCCCATCTAAAATGAGTTTGACACCCCTGATTTAGAGTAATGCGCCATAAAAACAGCCAAATTTTGTTTTAGTTTTTTCTTCTTTTTTTTAAACATTTTGCTAGAATTTTACTGTAAAAATAACTGTGGTAAGGTTTTGGTATTTACAGTAATGCACTGTTAAAACAGCTGCAGGCTTAAAAAAAATGGCAGCTCACTTACCAGAATTTTACAGTAAATATTCCAATGGTAGCGTGTTTCCATTTACAGTAATGCACTGTAAAAACAGCCTTAGGTTTAAACAAAAATAAAAAAATAAAAAGGCAGCCCAGTCTCCAGAATTTTACCGTAAAAATAACAGTGGTAAGGTTTACAGTATTGCATTTACTGAAAAAAATATGGGTACCTTATTTTTTGCATTTCTGTTTAAATATTGAGGGTCATTTAAATGATACAAGCAAGTAATTTACTAGTATTAATGGAAATTGAGAAGTGTGAATAATATGATTTTTTTTAAATATATAGATTGACAGCACTAATTATAATATACCAAGAATACATTCATAATTTTCTGGGAAAAAAAGTTAAAAAAAAAAAAAGTTTTTATATTTCAAGAGACAATTCCAAAGTTGTAATATCACAGACAAAGTAGTAATTTTACAACAATAGACTTGGTTTAATAATTTTTCCTAATCTACTTAATATTACAAGAGAGAAAACCATCCCAGTGTTGTAATGTTACAAAACAAGTTTAATACTAAAAAATAATATTGTCTTTAGTTGCTTGTTTTTTATAAATTATTTTTCTTATTATAATGAGAACACAATCTTAATGTTACAAGAACTAATTTGTTATATAACAAAAAATAAAATGTTATTGTAATTATTGAAATAAAAAAGTTTTTTTAATAATACAAGACAAAATGTCCCATTGTTACCCC
This sequence comes from Entelurus aequoreus, assembly GCF_033978785.1. Taxonomy (NCBI): domain Eukaryota; kingdom Metazoa; phylum Chordata; class Actinopteri; order Syngnathiformes; family Syngnathidae; genus Entelurus; species Entelurus aequoreus. The sequence goes on from NC_084733.1 coordinate 18,994,286, forward strand.
CAAAAAATTTATAATATTTCCCCCCAAAAATTGTTATAAAAGAAAAATTTCACGTTTTACATGACAGTTTGGACTGGTTTTAGTTACTTCTGTTTCTGCCATTATTTTCTATTTTGTGCTTTAATTTTTTTTTTTATCAACTTCCTGTTTGAGTCTTGCATGCATGCATGCAGTACCTTTTACTCTAGTTGCGGAAATGCAGCAGATCATATCAGCCGAAATCCCAATTATTTGTTTAACTTTAAAGGACCATGTGGGGTGAGATGTAGCCAGCGCTGCCTGCAGGAGCAAAAGTCACCGCCTCTGTCCATGGTGCTGAGGACGAGCACCATCGACTGACGGCGAGACACAGCTGGCAGGTGTTTAGATTTCACAGGTGGTACGTGTTAATCTAATCATCTGTTGTCTTTAACAGTGAGCCGCCGGGTGCAGGAGAGGGAGGAAGTTTGGAGAGGGACTGGAAAGTCCGGGAAGAAAGCGTATTATTTGATGGTTGTGTTGAAAAACATTAAATTTATTGTCGACACTGTACGCTTGGATACATTGACGTGTATATCCGTGGAACCGCAAGACAGCGACTTCTACAGACCACTAACAAACAACTGGAAAGGGGTTTGAGTAAAAATACTGCATGCATACAAGACCCAAACAAAAAGCAGACATTGGGGGGAAAAAAAGCACAAAACAGTAAATAATGGCAGAAATATTTTGTGTTATGACCGAAAGGACAAGATCACGGGTACAAGCGGCCGAAATGAGTTTCCTCCGCCGGGTGGCGGGTCTCTCCCTTAGAGATAGGGTGAGAAGCTCTGTCATCCGGGAGTAGCTCAAAGTAAAGCCACTGCTCCTCCACATCGAGAGGAGCCAGATGAGGTGGTTCGGGCATCTGGTCAGGATGCCACCCGAACGCCTCCCTAGGGAGGTGTTTAGGGCACGTCCGACCGGTAGGAGGCCACGGGGAAGACCCAGGACACGTTGCTGGCCTGGGAACGCCTCGGGATCCCCCGGGAAGAGCTAGACGAAGTGGCTGGGGAGAAGGAAGTCTGGGCTTCCCTGCTTAGGCTGCTGCCCCCGCGACCCGACCTCGGATAAGCGGAAGAAGATGGATGGATGGATGGATATTTTGTGATGATAAAATTGTTCAGGAGTAAATATTGTAATAGTCGGAAAAGTTTTTCATTTGCAACGTTATAACTTTTGTTTTACTTTTATGAAAATATTCATTAAATTGAAAAAATAAATAAAGTCCTTATTTTATAAAGTGCATGTAAGATATTGCTAGAGAGCCTAATGACAAACCACTCAATTGTTCACAACTCTTCTATGCGCCCTTTTTTATTATTTACATCTCTCTATTGCAGGTGTTCTATCGCCTTCGGAGCTAAAACTGTGCCAAAAAACATCCTGTCAGGCTGTGGATGTGCTGAAAGTGAGAGAAAAGAGCGTACTTCCACTGTGAGATAAATTTAACAAAAAAAAAGAAGAAGGGTGAATTAATGATAAGACGATTCAATCTGATGCTCCTCACTCCAAGTCATTAGCAGCATGGTCAGAAAGCGATACGAGGGTGCATATTAATTGCCGCTCCCACATCAAAATGGAAACTTAGTGCTGATGCTTGTGCGTCGTCGAGCTTTATCTCGCCGCTCTTTGGCATCGCTTCTTGTCATCGCCTTCAGTCACTCGTCTCTCAGTGTGACGCCACGTTTCTGCAGAAGATAGCAGCAGAAAAAAAAAAAAAAGCTGTTGTGGAGCGCTTCAAAAAAAAAAAAAAAAAAAAAAAAGCCAAAACTTTCTGCTCCCTCCTCTCCCCGTCTCTCGTTAAGTTTGGTAATCTTTACTGCGTCACATCTAATTCCTTTGCTTCTTCGGGAAGTTTGGGTGGAGGAGGCAAAACCTGAAATCCTCTTTAGGAACATTTTTTTGTGTGTCCCCGGAACATTCTGTGGAGTTGCACACCTTTACATTCCCCACCGCCGCTGCAGTGCAGTAAGAGGGTTATATTGATCCATGCGGAGCCTCCAGAAATAGCCGCCGTTGTTGTGTTGCTGCGGCCTGACTTCGCCTCTATTCCCTAAACCCCTGCGTTAAAAAAGGCCTTGACCCTGGCCCACCGGGAATTGGGTTTTTACACTTTTTGTTGTGTCGGAGTCATAAATCAAAATGTATTGTTATTAATGATGCCCGCAGGTTGCTGCGAGCCTGCATCCTGCTTTCTCTTCCATGCTCTGGACTTGTCTCATTTCGTCATACTTGCCAACCTTGAGACCTCCGATACCGGGAGGTGGGGGGTGGGGGGGCGTGGTTGGGGGCGTGGTTAAGAGGGGAATATATTTAAGCTAGAATTCACCAACTCAAGTATTTCATATATATATATATATACATATATATATACATATATATATATATATATATATATATATATATATATATATATATATATATATATATATATATATATATATATATATATATATATATATATATATATATATATATATATATATATATATATATATGTATATGTATGAAATACTTGACTTTCAGTGAATTCTAGCTATATATATATATATTTTATTATACATATAAATAAAAGAAATATTTGAATTTCAGTGTTCTGGAGGCTATCCTGTAGATGGCAGTATTGTCCTGTTTAAGAGTGTCACAACATTGCTGTTTACGGCAGAAGAACTGCTTTACGGTAGACTAAACGTGACTGCTGTTGTTGTGTGTTGTTACCGCGTTGGGAGGACGTTAATGAAACTGCCTAACAATAAACCCACATAAGAAACCAAGAATAGGCTGCAAGGCTTTTGACAAAAACAAGAAAGTTTGATCATATTACGCCTATACTGGCTCACCTGCACTGGCTTCCTGTGCACTTAAGATGCGACTTTAAGGTTTTACTACTTACGTATAAAATACTACACGGTTTAGCTCCAGCCTATCTCGCCGATTGTATTGTACCATATGTCCCGACAAGAAATCTGCGTTCAAAGAACTCCGGCTTATTAGTGATTCCCAGAGCCAAAAAAAAGTCTGCGGGCTATAGAGCGTTTTCTATTCGGGCTCCAGTACTCTGGAATGCCCTCCCGGTAACAGTTAGAGATGCTACCTCAGTAGAAGCATTTAAGTCCCATCTTAAAACTCATTTGTATAATTTAGCCTTTAAATAGACCCCCCTTTTTTTAGACCAGTTGATCTGCCGTTTCTTTTCTTCTCTCCTCTTCTCCCCTGTCCCTTGCGAGGGGGAGTTGCATAGGTCCGGTGGCCATGGATGAAGTGCTGGCTGTCCAGAGTCGGGACCCCGGGTGGACCACTAGCCTGTGCATCGGTTGGGGACATCTCTGCGCTGCTGACCCGTCTCCGCTCGGGATGGTTTCCTGTTGGCCCCGCTGTGGACTGGACTCCCGCTGATGTGTTGGATCCACTGTGGACTGGACTTTCACAATGTTATGTCAGACCCACTCGACATCCATTGCTTTCGGTCTCCCCTAGGGGGGGGGGGGGGGTGGGTTTACCCACATATGCGGTCCTCTCCAAGGTTTCTCATAGTCATTCACCGACGTCCCACTGGGGTGAGTTTTTCCTTGCCCGTATGTGGGCTCTGTACCGAGGATGTCGTTGTGGCTTGTACAGCCCTTTGAGACACTTGTGATTTAGGGCTATATAAATAAACATTGATTGATTGATTGAAGAACTCGCCCTCGATCATTCTACAGTTATGACGTCATTGGGCAGGCAAGCTGTTTATATTGTGGGAAAGCGGACGTGAGAACAGGCTGTCCCCACTCAGGTCCGCATTGAGCTGGAGGGGGCATGGCCTCCAGCTCCGGCTGAATACCGGGAGTTTGTCGGGAGAAAATTTCTGCCGGGAGGTTATCGGGAGAGGCGCTGAATACCGGGAGTCTCCCGCTAAAAACGGGAGGGTTGGCAAGTATGCATTTCGTCAGTCTAAAAAAAAATTCAGATAACTCTCCTCTCCCCTCAAGGTGAGTTGTGGTGTCCCACAGGGGAGCATTCTGGGACCATTGTTATTCTTGATTTACATTAACGATATGAAATCAGCATGTAGCAGCAATTTGTTCCTGTTCGCGGACGATTCTGCAATCCTGGCCTCGGACAGGGACAAATTGAAGGTTGAAAGTGCACTCAGCAAACCATTGATAGTATAGCACAGCTAAAGCTAAAAAGGGCCCCTAAAAGGCGTACCCCATGGTTTACAGAAGAAACTAGAGCTCTTAAATTATCATGTAAAAAGCTGGAATGCAAATGGCGCGCGACTAAACTTGAGGTTTTCCATCAAGCATGGAGTGATAGTTTAATAATTTATAAACGCATGCTTACCTTCGCTAAACCTAAAAACTACTCAAATATCATCCGCCTCAACAAAAGCAATCCTAAATATTTGTTTAGTACAGTAGCATCACTAACCCAACAAGGGACTCCTCCCAGTAGCTCCACCCACTCGGCAGATGACTTTATGAATTTCTTTAATAAGAAAATTGAACTCATTAGAAAGGAGATCAAAGACAACGCATCCCAGCTACAACTGGGCTTTATTAACACAGATACGACTGTATATATGACGGATATTGCCCTCCAAAATAGTCTCTCTCTTTTTGATGAAATAACATTAGAGGAACTCCTACGGCGTGTAAATGGGATAAAACAAACAACATGTTTACTTGACCCACTTCCTGGGAAACTTATCAAGGAACTGTTTGCAATATTAGGACCATCAGTGCTAAATATTATAAACTTATCACTTTCCTCTGGCACTGTTCCCCTAGCATTCAAAAAAGCGGTTATTCATCCTCTGCTCAAAAGACCTAACCTCGATCCTGACCTCATGGTTAACTACCGGCCGGTGTCCCACCTTCCGTTTATTTAGAAAATCCTCGGAAAAATTGTTGCACAGCAGCTAAATGAACACTTAGTGACTAACAATCTCTGTGAACCTTTTCAATCTGGTTTCAGGACAAATCACTTTCCGGAGACAGCCCTCGCAAAAATGACTAATGATCTATTGCTAACGATGGATTCTGATGCGTCATCTATGTTGCTGCTTCTTGATCGTAGCGCTGCTTTTGATACCGTCGATCATAATATTTATTAGAGCGTATCAAAACACGTGTTGGTATATCAGACTTAGCCTTGTCTTGGTTTAACTCCTATCTTACTGACAGGATGCAGTGCGTCTCCCATAACAATGTGACCTCGGACTATGTTAAGGTAACGTGTGGAGTTCCCCAGGGTTCGGTTCTTGGCCCTGCACTCTTTAGTATTTACATGCTGCCGCTAGGAGACATCATACGCAAATACGGTGTTAGCTCTCACTGTTATGCTGATGACACCCAACTCTACATGCCCCTAAAGCTGAACAACACGCCGGATTGTAGTCAGCTGGAGGCGTGTCTTAATGAAATTAAACAATGGATGTCCGCTAACTTTTTGCAACTCGACACTAAGAAAACGGAAATGCTGATTATCGGTCCTGCTAGACACCGACATCTATTTAATAATACCACCTTAACATTTGACAACCAAACAATTACACAAGGCGACTTGGTAAAGAATCTGGGTATTATCTTTGACCCAACTCTCTCGTTTGACTCACACGTTAAGAGTGTTACTAAAACGGCCTTCTTTCATCTCCGTAATATCGCTAAAATGAGTTCCATTTTGTCCACTAGCGAGACGCTGAGATCATTATTCATGCGTTCGTTACGTCTCGTCTCGATATATATTGTTTTTCAAATCACCTGACATGTATACTGAGTATATGTACATAATTTATCCATTTTTTTTAAAGGAATTTTTTATATACATGTTACAGGTTATATATCTTTTATTATTGAATGTATCAAATGTGATGAATATTTAAAGGCCTACTGAAACCCACTACTACCGACCACGCAGTCTGATAGTTTATATATCAATGATGAAATCTTAACATTATAACACATGCCAATACGGCCGGGTTAACTTATAAAGTGACATTTTAAATTTGCCGCTAAACTTCCGGTTCGAAACGCCTCTGAGGATGACGTATGCGCGTGACGTAGACCGGCGAACACGGGTATGCCTTCCACATTGAAGCCAATACGAAAAAGCTCTGTTTTCATTTCATAATTCCACAGTATTCTGGACATCTGTGTTCGTGAATCTGTTTCAATCATGTTCATTGCATTATGGAGAAGGAAGCTGAGCAAGCAAAGAAGAAAGTTGTCGGTGCGAAATGGACGTATTTTTCGAACGTAGTCAGCCACAACAGTACACAGCCGGCGCTTCTTTGTTTACATTCCCGAAAGATGCAGTCAAGATGGAAGAACTCGGATAACAGAGACTCTAACCAGGAGGACTTTTGACTTCGATACACAGACGCCTGTAGAGAACTGGGACAACACAGACTCTTACCAGGATTACTTTGATTTGGATGACAAAGACGCAGACGTGCTACTGTGAGTATGCAGCTTTGGCTTCTAAACATTTGATCGCTTGACCGTATGTGCGCAACTTTTTTTTGCGTATGTACGTAACTTTTTTAAAATATATAAGCTTTATGAACCTTGGGTTAGGTGAACGGTCTTTTGGGCTGAGTGATTGTGTGTGTTGATCAGGTGTTTGAATTGTATTGGCGTGTTCTATGGAGCTAGGAGCTAGCATAGGAGCTAGGAGCTAGCATAACACGTACCGTACCGTACGTGCGCGTCACGTACGTAACTTTTTAAAAATATATAAGCTTTATGAACCTTGGGTTAGGTGAACGGTCTTTTGGGCTGAGTGATTGTGTGTGTTGATCAGGTGTTTGAATTGTATTGGCGTGTTCTATGGAGCTAGGGGGGGTTTAAATTCTTTAAGATTAAATTCTTTAAGATGTCAATAAACTTCTCAATCAATCAATCAATCAATCAATCAATCAAACTTATAAACAATTTAGCGTCCAATGCTAATAGTGTCCTTGCTGATCTGTCTAATACAAGTGGACACTCGCTAGTGTCAGCAGATTTCTCACCACCTTCTCTTTCCCAACAGGGCGTCACAGCAGATATCTCGTGTCAAACTGCCAGATGCACGGAATCCTTCCTGTCCCGTTGTGTAACCTGGATAGGGGGAAAGGCCGACATCAGCAAGGGTATGAAAAATGGAAAGTCATTGCCATATAGGAGTATGCTTCACTGGTGTTGGTGCACGTGTCTTTCATTACGCCTTGATGGAAGTGTGAGTTTACAAAAAAAAAAAGTGGAAAGAGGAAGAGGTGATCCGTCAAGTTCACCAGCCGGGAGCTTTCACAGAAACACATCAGTGTAAAGTCTTGGGGAAATGTACGCCTGTAGAATTGCAGAAAAACTTGTTTAATGATGTCTTTTTTTTTATGTACCTTTTTTAGATGGCTTACTGTAATGTTTTATTCATTTTTGTTTTGTACCATATTTGGACCATAGCACCAGATTATAAGGCGAACTGCCAATGAGTGGGTCAATTCAGGTCTATATTCATACAAAAGGCGCATTAAAGGCCTACTGAAATGAGATTTTCTTATTTAAACGGGGATAGCAGGTCCATTCTATGTGTCATACTTGATCATTTCGCGATATTGCCATATTTTTGCTGAAAGGATTTAGTAGAGAACATCGACGATAAAGTTCGCAACTTTTGGTCGCTGATAAAAAAGCTTTGCCTGTACCGGAAGTAGCGTGACGTCACAGGTTGTGGAGCTCTCACATCTGCACATTGTTTACAATGCAGCGAGAGCGATTCGGACCGAGAAAGCGACGATTACCCCATTAATTTGAGCGAGGATGAAAGATTTGTGGATGAGGAAAGTGAGAGTGAAGGACTAGAGGGCAGTGGAAGCGATTCAGATAGGGAAGATGCTGTGAGAGGCGGGTGGGACCTGATATTCAGCTGGGAATGACTAAAACAGTAAATAAACACAAGACATATATATACTCTATTAGCCACAACACAACCAGGCTTATATTTAATATGCCACAAATTAATCCCGCATAACAAACACCTCCCCCTTCCCGTCCATATAACCCGCCAATACAAATCAAACACCCGCACAACACACTCAATCCCACAGCCCAAAGTACCGTTCACCTCCGCAAAGTTCATACAGCACATATATTTCCCCAAAGTTACGTACGTGACATGCACATTGCGGCACGCACGTACGGGCAAGCGATTAAAGGTTTGGAAGCCGCAGCTGCGTACTCATGGTAGCGCGTACCCAACTCAAAGTCCACCTGGTAAGAGTCTATGTCCGCTACAATCCGTGACGTCACGCGCAACTGTCATCATACCGAGACGTTTTCAGCAGGATATTTCGCGGGAAATTTAAAATTGCACTTTATAAGTTAACCCGGCCGTATTGGCATGTGTTGCAATGTTAAGATTTCATCATTGATATATAAACTATCAGACTGCGCGGTCGGTAGTAGTGGGTTTCAGTAGGCCTTTAAAAGGGTCATATTATGATTTTTTCTTCTACATTTAAAACACTTCCTTGTGGTCTACATAACATGTAATGGTGGTTCTTTGGTCAAAATGTTGCATAGATTATGTTTTACAGATCGTCTTCAAGCCGCTTTCTGGCCGTCTTTTCAGAATGCACCATTTTGTGGACGGTCTTATTTACATGCCTCCACTTTGACAGCATCTTCTCCTCGCCATCTTTGTTGTACTAGTAGTTTTTTAACGCTTTCATAGCGAGTCTACTGACAGATATAAGTTAGAACTGTACACTGCTATGTATTGGAAATGGCAACAGCGGAGGATGAATGCCTCAAAACAAGAGGATAGAGAAAAAGAAGGAGCTCATTGACTACAGACTACGGGACTTACGCAGATCCCAAATACACATCAGCAGGTACCAACGGGTAAGTAAAGTTGCTTTTGAATAATATTACGGAACAAAACACCAGATAAAATGTCTGCTAATTGGTGCCATTTTGGGGTCCTTATACACGCACCATAATAATACTTACGTCTGACTACGGTAGCCATAATGCTCCGACAATCCATCAAGCGGTGCGGCTTCGTAGCTTACCAAAGTCATACTAGAATATTTGGGCAGATTTTTGAGCGCCGTGTGTAATGTTTTATATTCTCAATGAAACATCAAGGTGTTGGTTTTGCTTGCTTACGGGTACTTGCTAGCGTCATTTATTGAACATCTCTTATGTGTGACTGCCATCTACTGGTCACACTTATCATTAAACCATGTACAAAATAAATCTGCTTCGAGTGTTATGATCCGCTGCCCGGATCATAGTTTGTTTACGTTGTTTAGTCACTTGTGTTTTCAGCACCTCTTGATTTTGTTTGTTTCCGTTGCCATGACGGAAGATTGCACACACCTGCCTCTGGTTAGTGTCCGGGACGCTCACCTGTTGTCCGGGCACTAATCAAAGGGCTATTTAGTCTTTGCCCTGGCCTCACTCGGTCTGGCTTCCTAATTTGCTGTATGCAACAGTTGACGACTATTTTGTATTCCTGCTAGCTTCCACGCTAGGCTCTTTGCTTGCTAGCTCTCACGCTAGTCCCTTTGTTTTTTGCCTTCCGTGCTATGAGCACGTTTTTGTTTGTTTCCGTATGATTTATGTCTTAAATGAATATTTTCCTACCTGCACGCTGTGTCCGAAGCCCGTCTGCGTTCCTGGGAGAACAACCCCGCATCACGATGCGACCCAGTCGTCACATCGAGGTCGGTAAGCACAACCTGAATTGTTTTGTACATTAGGCCCACCGGGTTATAAGGCGCGCTGTCGATTTTTAAGAAAATTAAAGGATTTTAACGGCTTGTCGTCCAAAAAATACGGTAAGTTAAAGTGTTTTTTATACTGTGCTGATCAATTTGAGTTTATAATTAATTATCGAGTTCATTTAATTTATTTTTAAGTCGGTCAAAATATTTAGAGTTTAAATAAGATTTTTTTTATTTTGTTTTATGTGAATTCATGCACTTTCATAAGGTTACAGACTAAAAACAGAATTAATAAAGTTATTTTTTGTTTTTTGTTGATCTATTTTTATGTCTTTTTTATTTTTTTGTTTTCTCTAATATTATCTGATGCAAAGGTGTACTTAAAACAGTTTTATAGACCAATGATACTATCTATAGTCACGGCGTAGATTGGGGGGAACTGTTTTCTTCCTAATTAAGAGGCACTGCAAGAGATTTATTGACTTTATGTTTAAATATGATCAGATAGATTTAGTTATACTGTTAAAATGTTACTCATTTCCTAGGTTTGGCCCGATAACATTTGCTGGACGATCTATTGTCCCACAAATTCAATCGATCAATCAATCAATCAAAGTTTATTTATATAGCCCTAAATCCCGAGTGTCTCAAAGGGCTGCCAAAGCCACAACAACATCCTCGGCTCAGATCCCAAATTATTGCTGATGGATGATATAATTGTCAGCATTATTTGAGACCGAAGCGCTTACAGTATCGTTATCTGCTGGTTCCAAATCAGCCCCTAACTCATCCAGCAGCCCCAAAAAAGAATTGCTGGATCGACGGTTTATTTTTATTTCTAACCATCCAAATATGTTGACACGTGCATGAAGGATTCTTTATCTATTGTCTGTGCACCGATTGCCTCCTTCTTGCCACAATACCACATCCATTTATGCGCAGGCTAACTTTTATTTGCATCTCCTTTTCCCATTATTTTGCACATTATGATAATTGCATATATTCTGCATATACACGAAAAAGCTAAATGATTTGTGTTTGCCATTTTGCTCATTAAAGCTTAGTAGATCTCCTTGGCGTGCGCCATTAAGTTTCAGTGTGTTTCAATGCGCGCAAACTTGATAGCATGTTGTGTCGGTTTGATTGTTTACGAGAGTTAACTTTTTTTTACGCTTGCATGATTGTTGAAACTGTTGCTAATTTCCTGCACAGTTGATACAGGCTTTATATGAGCCACAGTTAAGATGAGATGAGGTAGAACTTTATTGAGGCATGTGTCCCCGGAGAAAGAAAGGTTCCAGTAGTAGCAACACTGTGTGCAGCACACAAGACAATAGCAGCCAGAGGGTGTTCCAATCCGATATTGATATTGGATTATATCGGCTCGCATCTAAACTTTACGATAAAAGCGTTCTAATGTTAACTGGGGCAAAGCTGGACGGCTAGTGAATGAGCACACAAGGTTGGTCTTGGTTATTTACAAAAGGTAAATGTCAGGTTCAAACACTGATGACATCTATTAAACAAGACAAGAAGCAAGGAATCAAACAGAGACAGAATTAAATTTGGCTCACTGTACCCTTGTACAGTGTCTCACCACGCTCTGATGAAAGATTGTACGCCTCCTCTTTTATTTGGACTTTCCCTGATTACATGGCAACAGCTGTTTTCTAAAGGGTCGGGGGTCATAAACAGCCATCGCATTTTAAACGATTCAAAGAAAAGGTCGTAAAACAGTTCAAAGAAGAAGTGCCTGGAGCTTGGGCAGGTCCTGCTTTTTCTCCGCTTTGAAGACAAAATCTTTCTGTGGATTACAATACATCAAAGAAACATAACACCTTCATGTTGCTTCCCATCCTACACAGTGGAGTTTTACAAGCCTTCTTCTTGGTAGGATCAAAGACAGCTTTTGTCCTCTCGCTATGCGAGCTGAACTCAATGTAACATAAAGTTTTGTGATAACTTAGATACAATTATTCTAACAGTAAACATGGTGGTTTTTGATTGATTGATTGAAACTTTTATTAGTAGATTGCAAAGGAAGAGAATACATTATATGAAACAGTACAGTTTACACAGTACAGTACATATTCCGTACAATTGACCACTAAAATGGTAACACCCGAATACGTTTTTCAACTTGTTTAAGTCGGGGTCCACGTTAGTCAATTCGTGGTCAATAGGCTACTAGAAGCTAGCAGCTACACAACAGCTTAGCACACAAGCTAGACATGCGCAATACATGTACAATATTGCAGTCTAAAAGAGTATTGAATCGTTATAGTCACATATTACTTACAGACAGGAAGAGTACAGTAACAAATGTGTCCGCATCACTCAACTTACTGCAGAAAGCAGCAGACACAGGGGAGAAGAGAAGTGGATGGTGTGTGGTCTTAAAAGAGGCGCCACTGAACGAAAGGTAGTGTTCTCCCTTGCTGTGAAATAAGTCCGCTCTGGCATATTTTTCCAGAAAAATCTGATCTCATCACAAGGAAAAACTTGCCGTGGTATGAAGCCTTCCTCAATCCTTTTTATAGGTTGTATTCAGTCATGTGACTTTTGAGCGTAAGTAAACAAAGTGGTGGGCCATCAAAGCAACATGGCTACTGTGCAGTTAACAGAGTGTGCACTATCTGAGTGAGTAAGGGGCCTAGATTTTACCACTAAAAGCAGAAACAAGGAAAACATCAAACTATGTAATGGAATGGATCCCTATACGTTATCAAAATAAAGATTTGTCAAGTGATCCCAAGAATAATCCATCGGTCGCGTTCCCAGAAATGTCGAACGATCTCCAGATGGCATTTTACACAACAAAACAGTAAACTTTGTGTGATTGATTGATTGATGAAAACTTGGTAAATCATGGAGGTCTACAACTTATTTGTGTGGCACAGGGTCAAAGACATTGGTATCAAGACTCTCCCTGATAAATATGTATCTTTTTTGCTTTGATAAGGTTGCATTTCATAATTCAACTTTGCATCTACAGCCATGTTTGTTGTTGTTGCACGCTCTGTTTAAGAGTATGCATGTTTTTCTCTGTCTTTATCAAAATATGACTATAGATGTCAACTTTATGTATGTGCTGAAAACTTCATGATTGTTGCCTTTGGTAAAAGTTGAACTCTTTTAGGTTTTGCTCACATTTGCTTTCTTTTACAAACCCCGATTCCATATGAGTTGGGAAATTGTGTTAGATGTAAATATAAACGGAATACAATGATTTGCAAATCATTTTCAACCCATATTCAGTTGAATAGGCTACAAAGACAACATATTTGATGTGCAAACTGATAAACATTTTTTTTTTGTGCAAATAATCATTAACTTTAGAATTTGATGCCAGCAACACGTGCCAAAGAAGTTGGGAAAGGTGGCAATAAATACTGATAAAGTTGAGGAATGCTCATCAAACACTTATTTGGAACATCTCACAGGTGAACAGGCAAATTGGGAACAGGTGGGTGCCATGATTGGGTATAAAAGTAGATTCCATGAAATGCTCAGTCATTCACAAACAAGGATGGGACGAGGGTCACCACTTTGTCAACAAATGCGTGAGCAAATTGTTGAACAGTTTAAGAAAAACCTTTCTCAACCAGCTATTGCAAAGAATTTAGGGATTTCACCATCTACGGTCCGTAATATCATCAAAGGGTTCAGAGAATCTGGAGAAATCACTGCACGCAAGCAGCTAAGCCTGTGACCTTCGATCCCTCAGGCTGTACTGCATCAACAAGCGACATCGGTGTGTAAAGGATATCACCACATGGGCTCAGGAACACTTCAGAAACCCACTGTCAGTAACTACAGTTGGTCGCTACATCTGAAAGTGCAAGTTAAAACTCTCCTATGCAATAAATGGAAAATACTAACCATCAAAAGTATATCAAACAAACCTTAAATGAAGAGATCACAGTAAACTTGAGCGTTCTTCGAACCGATCTTCTCCCATGCGACTGGAGTGCGTGCCACTTTTCTCGTCGTCTTTTGTAATATCTTGATATTTTTCGCCATTCTTGATTATCGCTCGAGGAACTCTGAGGAATCTGTTGTACTTTTCCTGATTTGAAAGGTTCCAACTGTTAAGTACGGCGGGGGAAGGAGACGACACCAAAACCAAGATCAGTTCAACAGGTTTATTGCACCCTTTGATGAGTGTTTGGGAGGTGTATGCTACTCTATGTGTTTGGTGTGAAACGGTGTGTAGGATTAACAATGTAAATGTTACCAGGGTTTGTTGTATGTGCGTGTTGGATGAATATTTTGTTAGCCCAGAGGGGCAAGGCAAGAAGACAGTCCGTGGGCAAGCAAGCAGTCGGGGGCTGGAGAGAAGCAACGAGGTCCGTGTCCAAGCAGGGGTCGAGGATCGAGGGTGGCAGTCCAAAATCCAGAGAGGAGTCGAGGCACACAGCTCGATCACGGGGAACTGGAAAAACACTGCGGGGAACACAAAGGACATAAGACACGGGAACAGGGAAGTCACCGGGAGAGAGCGAGTACGCAGGAGGGGAAGCCATAGACAGGATGCTTATTACCAAGAGTGAACTACGTTCCGGCAAAGGATCCTCGGGTCTGCTGGTCTTTATACTGCTTGCCTTCATTAGTCCCAGGTGTGCGGATTGCAATGCGGCCATAGCGAGCAGGGGCGTGTCCTGGTAGAGTTTGCCGCAGATGACATGCGGTTTTGAGACCGCCCCGTGATACCAACAGTCTAAAACAGGGGTCGGGAACCTTTTTGGCTGAGAGAGCCATAAAAGCCAAATATTTTTAAAATGTATTTCCGTAAGAACCGTATAAAAAAAGTTAACACTGAATACAACTAAATGCGTGCATTTTTAAGTTAGACCAATATTTTTACAGTATAATAAGTTTCTTATTATTTTTAATAACAGCGTTATTGTGAAGCTAACCAATAATAAATAAAATACTTCTTACCATTAATGCGACTTCTGGTGCTGCATGGTTTTGCTGATGGCTTTGTAGTCTGGTTGATACATGGTTATTTTTAACACTGTAATTACCAGCAGAATTATTCATTACTTATCGTGTTAAGCAATGACAGCTACGATTCATCTGAGAGCCAGATGCAGTCATCAAAAGAGCCACATCTGGCTCTAGAGCCATAGGTTCCCTACCCCTGGTCTAAAACAACACAAACATAGGGCATTTTTCTGCCAATGGAACTGGTCCTTTAAATGGGACAATGAAAAAGGAGGATTACCTCCAAATTCTTCAGGACAACCTAAAATCATCAGCCCGGAGGTTGGGTCTTGGGCGCAGTTGGGTGTTCCAACAGGACAATGACCCCAAACACACGTCAAAAGTGGTAAAGGAATGACTAAATCAGGCTAGAATGAAGGTTTTAGAATGGCCTTCCCAAAGTCCTGACTTAAACGTGTGGACAATGCTGAAGAAACAAGTCCATGTCAGAAAACCAACACATTTAGCTGAACTCCACCAATTTTGTCAAGAGGAGTCAAATCAAATCAACTTTATTTATAGTGGTCAAAAATTCAACCAGAAGCTTGTGGATGTCTACCAAAAGCGCCTTTTTGCAGTGAAACTTGCCAAGGGACATGGAACCAAATATAACATTGCTTGACAATAATGTTCGTGTCGGAGGAGTTGTGAATGACTGCAGGGCCACAACATTAGGTACATCTGCAGACTGCCGCACGGATTTCATATTTCATTCATTCACAACTCCTCCAACACGAACATTATTGTTTTTGCACTTTTTGGCTTCTTACTAAATAACTTTTTTAAATAGATTCAATCTTGCACATGGAAAGTTTAAGTGTGGACTTTAGTTGATATAATACTCCCGTCAGGGGGTGCATTCTACGGCGGGGGTGCATTAATCCAGCACAACAGCGGCGCATGGACTTCATTTATAAGTAAAGGTAAGACCATAATACATTTTTTTTTAATTAAATGTGCTTTTTTGTGTGCTACAGTTTGTATGTGTAAAGTTAAAGTTAAGTTAAAGTACCAATGATTGTCACACACACACTAGGTGTAATGAAATTTGTCCTCTGCATTTGACCCATCCCCTTGATCACCCCCTGGAAGGTGAAGGGAGCAGTGAGCAGCAGCGGCGCCGCGCCCGGGAATAATTTTTGGTGATTTAACGCCCAATTCCAACCCTTGATGCTGAGTGCCAAGCAGGGAAGAATGCTGGTATGAGCTTTTAAACATAACCCGTTAACTGCTGCCAATGAAATGGTGAATAAGATACTCTTTAGGGTTCATATGTTTGTAAATCTGACTGTGATGAAGTCAGTGCCTCACCAGCCATGAACCTCACCGCACGTCATTGCTGTATGTATACTTTTCACCCAGCAGATTTGGTCACATTTTTAGTAGACCCATAATAAATTCATAAAAGAACCAAACTTCATGAATGTTTTTTGTGACCAACAAGTATGTGCTCCAATCACTCTATCACAAAAAAAATAAGAGTTGTAGAAATTATTGGAAACTCAAGACAGCCATGACATTATGTTCTTTACAAGTGTATGTAAACTTTTGACCACGACTGTATTTGGTGTGATCTAAAAGTTTGTAAACAGAAGCGTTCGCAAAAAGAGGGGTTTGTAAATTCAGGTTCCACTATGATTCTTGTTGATATCGTATCAATATCTATCTCTATTATCGGTATTGTATCAAAAGTGAACACACCTAATAGCAGCACAGCACGCATAGTAAGACTGTTAATATATATATATATATATATATATATATATATATATATATATATATATATATATATATATATATATATATATATATATATATATTTATATATAAATTAATACAATACAATATAAAATAATCAAAGGAAAAAATGTATTTATGGCACATTGTGCAGTTTCAAAATTACAATGTTTTGTGTTAAGTGTTTTTATTTGACCTTTGAAGAGTTAATTTCCATTATTTCCTGAACTTCTAGTCACAATTTTAGTTTAAATGTTCACATCTGATAACAACTGCACATAAGCATTATATTTATTATTCTTTTTTTTAAATTATGTCTAAAGCTTGTTTAAAGCACCTGGCTTATAATGAAATGCACAATTGTCATCTAAACCAGTGGTCCCCAACCACCGGTCCGCGGCCCGGTACCGGTCCGTGGACCGATTGGTACCGGGCCGCGGCCGCACAAGAAATAAATAAAAAATTAAATCAACATAAAAAACGCAACATATACATTATATATCAATATAAATCAATACAGTCTGCAGGGATACAGTACGTAAGCACACATGATTGTATTTCTTTATGAAAAAAAAAACAAAACAAAAACAAAACATTTTATTTATTTTTTTTTTACTACCCCCCCCCCGCCCCCACCTGGTCCGTGGGACAAATTTTCAAGCATTGACCGGTCCGCAAGTACAAAAAGGTTGGGGACCACTGATCTAAACTGCATGAAATACATCAAAATTGTGCGACTACGATTGCATAAATAAATAAATAAACAGGCATCGCACTTGTTGAAAAATCACGTTCTGACAAAAGTAAGTAAACAACATTACTGAATATAAAGAAGATGCGCAGGCGGACTTTTGGACGACAACACCGTCTTTCATCTCAAATGAGATTTTTTTTTTTCCCCCCTCTTTCTTTTTATGTTTGATGTCCATAATCTGCCTTTCTGGATAGAAACCTTAAAGACGTGGGTGGAAGACGAAGAAGGGGAAAACAAGGTGTGTTTGCCTCGTCTGAGTCCTTTTAATCCGTACTTGTGACAGTATCAATTGGCAGGGAGCGAGGAAAGAGGGATTTGGATTCTCTAAGAAAAATGTCTCATGGATATTAAAACAAAATTGTGTGTGTGTAGGCATAAAAAATAGATTGTAAAAAGTGGTTCAGATAGTTTGCACGGAGTGAGACTTCACTGCTGGCTTTCACGTCTTTAATAAATTATCGTCTTGCAGGGATCACTCAAAGTGACATAATTATCTTTCATCAAACCCTCATTTGACCTTACTGCTGTAACCACGGAAACGCATCACTTTTGAACTCATTAACAATTTTACACATTTGTAGAGAGAAAGGCTTAAGAAATGCTATAACTATTGTTGCGTCAGACCAGCTCTTTCTCCCAGGTAATCTAAATTACTGGTCAATCCCAAGTTCTTTCGATGACATATATGCTGAGTAAGAAGGACCATCAAGACAGAATTGGAATATTTTCAACTTTTACTGAAATTTCAGGAGAGCAACTTAATCAATACATTCATATCGGCTACTCTAGTTGATCTGGCATTCCAACCGGTAAGCCAACTCCTTTGCACAAAAAGAAAACCCCCATTTCCCCCTCGCAACACTGATAAGGAACCAGTGGGTGTTGTATTTCACATTCCTCATGGTTTAAGACACTAAACAGACAATCTGAAGACAAAGAAAGACTGGTAGAATATACAAAGAAAAAGTACTAGCTGCTCAAATATGGCGATAAATAGAGAAATAACTCTTAAACATATATGCATCCTCCACACTATGTACTGTAATTAGAAAAAACCTTGTAATATATAAAAATAAATAGTTTTAGATGTACGTATGTTAAGCTCTTTGTTTAACAAATAACACACAAATGGACAAAATAGCATATCGATCAAAATATAAAGTTAGATAGTCACACACACACTAGGTGTGGTGAAATTACCCTCTGCATTTGACCCATCCCCTTGTTCCACCCCCTGGGAGGTGAGGAGAGCAGTGAGCAGCAGCGGTGGCCGCGCTCTGGAATCATTTTGGTGATTTAACCCCCAATTCCAACCCTTGATGCTGAGTGCCAAGCAGGGAGGTAATGGGTCCCATTTTTATAGTCTTTGATATGACTCGGCCGGGGTTTGAACTCACGACCTACCGATCTCAGGGCGGACACTATAACCACAAGGCCACTGAGCAGGTTAAACAGTATATTAGACAGTATATTTTCCCTACAAAAGGATGATAGGAAAAAGCCCTTGGTTGTCCTATGTTCGGGGTCTGTATGTAAACATGCAAACCAGCAAGCAACTCCTCCCCAAGCGAGTCAGAGCTTTTTTTCTAGTCACTCCCACAGAATAAAAGTGTCTTAAAAAGTACTGAGTCTTTGAAAAGAGATCTTATTATAATCATGGTCGTCTTATATTTGGCTCAAGAAATGTGTTGCACAGGTGGTTTTATAGTATAGTATTTTGCTCAATTGCATCTGCCGTGTTGTGCTTTTACACATGAAAATATGAACATATGTCAAATAATCCTCATGTTACAGTAGAATGTTATTTCAAGTACAGTGGTACTAATTGGTTCTGTGACACAGCTTCCGCCGTATTACGAAACAGTGTTAATTAGTATCAATGTCATTGGTGCCCCGCCCAAAAAAGCTACATTTTAACATGTAACATGGCTCTTTAAAAATTAAAATGTAATTGTATACAATAAATATACCAAAGCATGCAATATCAAAATGTGGAGGGGGGCGTGGCCTGCGGGCCTGCTGCGAACGGGGTGTGCAAGGAACGGCCTAGAAGACAGCGACAGGTGAGTAGATGGCCCAGGTGGGCCTTGTTATCTAATCACCTGTCGCCTTTATTAGCAGCAGCCGGAACGAGACACGGAGTGGGAGTTGAGAGCTGCAGAGAGAGCGAGCGACACACGCCTAAAACATACTGCTGAAAAGCAATCCAGACTGTTGTGTCAAAATAAAAGATCTTTCGGACTCAGGAGAACCCTCACGGCAAAGAGATGTTTACAGTGAAGTAGTTGAAAGTAGTTCGTAAAAGCAGACACCTGAGGGCTTTGTAAAATTATTTGATTTTAATTTTGTTTTGTTAATTTTTTTTGTATTAGTATTTGGTTATATTTTAAAAATAAATTGTTTAAATGTATTCAGCAAATTTGTTAGTGTTATTTTTGTTTTTGTGTTTTGTTCTTTTTCTCATACCTTTTTTTTATCAGTATCTTTCAATACTTGGAAAATAATTACATTAACAATCTTATTGATAATAATACATGTTAAAAATAATACTAAATCAATCGTACATACATTTATATAATTAAATAACAGCATTACATAAGATTAAATATTAATATTACACACATTTGTAATAATAAATGGATGGAAGATTGATAACATACAATCATATTTAATAACAGTATTGCATAATATTACATAGTAATATTAAATAAATGAGTTAATTAGTAATATGATAATAATACTAATTGGATAATTTTAGGTAGGTAGGTAGGTCTTTATTGTCATTGCACAAGTACAACGAAACTTTGTTTTTCAGCACAAACTCGTTCAAGATTAGACAAACAAACAGTGTACATGGTTACTGAACAGGAACATCCCGTAAAAGATGGGAAAAAGGTAAATGCTGGGGAAGCATGAGTAAAACAATACAATCTAGACTGGGGAAAAAAACCTCCATAGCAAAGCACATATACATATTACAACATCCATCTCGAGACTAGCGACAGAGGGGAGGGAGTGGGGGCCACGGTGGCTGGCTGCAGCTCTTCAGGCGCTGCCCAGCCGTCCATCACCCCTAAGGGATTTGCGTCAATAATAATTTAATTATCAATATGTAGTAATATTAAATGCGGTTATTTAATAATATAATTAAATAAATTAAATAGTAATAATAATATTGATGTTAGTAATACAATTTCTTTTAAAATATTATTCAATAGGATTATTTTATAATATTATTTAAAAATTGGGTACAACTAAATACATTATTGAATTAGTATTATTAAAATTGATATATTACTAATTAAGAAATTATTTTAATATTTATATATATATATGTCATTTAATATTGTAATAATAATGATATTATTTTCTTTATTATTATTGTAGCCTGTTTTACACAATTAGATGAAACAAATGTGATGTCTTTATCTGCTCGATAAAATATGTCCTGTAATTCCGCATGCCTACTGTAAGTCGGGGACCTCATCTAATAAACTTCCTCCGCCACGTCTGTCTTTTACGACCGCATGATGTCGTGATGCCACCTGGCTGGCGGGTAGTCCACAAATTGAACTGTCTGCCACTGGAGCGCGTGAATTAGGAGTTGTAACCCGGTTATGAATGTTTGACGCCGCTGATTTAGTGACCGTTACCCCCCGCCCCCCCCCCGCGGCTCCTCTGGCGACTTCGCGATTTGTCGCCGCCATCAATCTTCTCGCTCCGGCGGCAAACACATTTGGTCGCTGCTTGGTATGCCGCATCCCTCCCTGCAGAAGATGCACGCTCACGTGCAAATCTCACTGCTTCGAGTCAGGAGGATTACGTTTAATGCTGCAGGAATCTCTCTGTGGATGTTCTGAACTCCTGTTTCGAATGCACGTAGCTCTACTCCCCATAGGTAATTAGGGCTGACTCGACAGTGCCTCTGCTGGTTGTAGATCGCCGGCTTACAAGAATCATTTTGAGTCTCTGGATATGTGCTGATTTTCATCGTCCAGATTGCGTCTCTCCCTCGTGCAGCAGCTTCCTGACCTTTATCCTCCTGACGCGTGCACGCTCTCGTCTTCAAGGTGATCTTCGCAGGGATTGTGTCTCTTGTGCAAGGTTCTATTTTTATATTTGTTTGCACATTTCCACACACTCTAATACAGGTGCGTCAGAGTGACGGGGTAATTAGGGGCCCCTGGGCTTTTGCAAAGTTTGAAGATTTTTTTTTTCTGTCATTTAAATATGTAAATGATAAAAACCGGCGTCCTGAATATTTATAGAAAATACATATATTTGTGAATGTTCTATAACAGGGGTGTCAAAGGTACGGCCCGCGGGCCGAAACAGGCCCGCCAACAGGTTTGCTCCGGCCCACGAGATGAGTTTGCCAAGTTAAAAAATGAGCTGAAATTTTTAGATGGATAGTTAATTAAATATAACTGATAATTATAATCATAATTAAATTATCCCCTCAACTCCCCCAAAATGGATTAACTCGCTGGAATAAAAAAGACAATATAACATACATCCATAAACGTGGACGCATGTGGAAAAGTGCAATATATTTATCTGTACAGTAATCTATTTTTTTATTTTTTTATTTATATATATTTATACATATTTATTTATTTTATATATATATTTATATATATTTATTTATTTATATATGCACCTTATTGCTTTTTTATCCTGCACTACCATGAGCTTGTGTAACGAATTTTCGTTCCTATCTGTGCTGTAAAGTTCAAATTTGAATGACAATAAAAAGGAAGTCTAAGTCTAAGGTCTTTATTGTCATTGCACAAGTACAACGAAACTTTGTTTTCAACACCCGTTCAAGATTAGACAAACAAACAGTGTGCAGGGTTACAGAACAGGAACGCTGATGGGTCGCCACAAGGCGCCCCGTAAAAGGTGGGGAAAAAGGTAAAACGCTGGGGAAGGATGAGTAAAATAATACAATCTAGACTGGGCTCCTAAGGGGGCCCAGTCTGGAGTGGGAAAAAACCTCCATAGCAAAGCACACTCTGTAAAAAAAAAATCCTATTTTTATGGTTAATTTACTCTAAATTTCTACTGTGATTTTCTTTTTTTTTTTAAAAATTTTATAAAACTGTAGAATTTAAGACATTATCTGTAAATAAACAATCCACCTGTTATTTCAAGTAATATGCCAGTAATGACAAACTATGTATATTTCTATTTTTTTTTTACAGAAAAATACCAAATTAATTATACAGAGCATTTTCTGTTTTCTTAAATTACTTTCAAATTCATGTAAAATTACAGTAATTATCTTTATATGTAGCTTCTTATATAAAACTCTATGTCCATATTAACAATCTAAAGGTTTTTTTCTGCAGAACTGTTTGCATCGTCACTTTATTAAAGGGGGTTGATCTTAACAATTCAGAAAAAATCTGTAAAATAATGGTATTGTTCTGTGGAACTGCCAGCATTGTCACTTCATTAAAGGTGTTTGATCGTAATAATTTGGAAAAACTCTGTAGAATAAAGGTATTTTTCTGCAGAACTGTTTGCATCGTCACTTTATTAAAGGTGGTTGACCTTAATAATTTAGTAAAAATCTGTAAAATTACGATATTTTTCCGCAAAACGTTTCAAGAAAATTTCTGTAAATATAATGTTTTTGATCATTATTTGGTTTACTTTAATTTTATGGTTTTCGTTTGGCAGCCGTAGCTGCCAGTAGATGACCGTTTTTTTTACAGACATTTTTTTTACAGTGCATATTCATATTACAACATACATCTCCAGATATCTAGCAACAGAGGGAAGGGAGTGCGGGGTCATGGTGGTAGGCCGCAGCTCTCAGGCGCTGACCATCCTTTCATCACCCCTATGGGATTTGCGTCGAGGGCGTTGGGTTGGGGGGGCGGGTGGGGTGTGTATGTGTGGCGTATATTTTTTTGGATGCATGCGTGTGTGTAAGCCTGTAATGTGTCTCTGTTCCGCAGCCTTGATCTTGTGCGGTCGCTAGTCCAAAGTCAACAACAACAGGTGTGTGTCCATGAGAGACAAGAAGGGAGTTTGTTGTGTCTTCGCCGCACTGTCCTTCGGGAGAGTCTCGAAGCCAGGGGAAACAATCCAAGTTAGAATGTTTTGTATGCGAGTGAAAATAACATTTTCTTTTCACTTTAAATTGTCTATGACTGATCCTCAAAAAATCCTGCGGGGCAGACAGTCCGATGTTATCCAGATCACGAGAGTGTCCACAGTTCTTCCCGCATCCTCCAATCATTTGTGGCAGCTTTGGGGTACTTTGAAGACTGCCAGCAACTTCCAATTTGTCGACAAACCACAGCAACGCTTACTCCAATCAACAGATGTCCTGTTGTCATAATTCCGAATAGGTAGATATCTTCACGTCCTCGACAGAAAAGGGTCGCCAGGCACACGGCACTCCTTCTTCTCCCAAGAGTCCGTCGTGTGTCCGGCAACAACCGCTCCGTCACGACAAGCAGGTACCCCCAAACCCAAGATCTTGTCAATTTCGTTGAGGCCAGTTAAATAGTTCCAATGTTTAGATTTGGAGAGCAGTGCAAAAAGAGGCAACAAGAAAGTTAAGACAAGACAAGACAAAGAAGCAATCAGGAGAGATAAGGGAGAGGAAAGGGCAGCGGCCACCCTCCATTAGTGCCAGAGAGGGTGGACATTTTGGAATGAAAGAAACTGCTGTTTCTAAATGTGTCCACTGGATGTCGCCAGAGCAACTATTTGTGTGCCCTACCACACACATGACTTCAGAGGGGGCGGAGCTATGTTAGAATAGGGGCAACACTTCTGTGTTTGGACACTACCTACCTACGTTGCTTTTTAGTGATAGTATACACATTGATAATCTGTGCATTTCGTGTTGTACTTATGACTGGGGACACATTTTCTGGGCGCACATGAATATTCTGGAATAATACTGTATGTCTTACTTGCCAACTTTGAGACCTCCGATTCCGGGAGGTAGGGTGTGGGAGGTGGGGTGGGGCGTGGTCGGGGGTGGGGTGGGGGTGTGGTTGGGGGAAGGGGGCGTGTTTGGGGGCGTGGTTAAGAGGGGAGGAGTATATTTACAGCTAGAATTCACCAACTCGAGTATTTCATATATATATATATATATATATATATATATATATATATATATATATATATATATATATATATATATGAAATACTCGAGTCGCCTCATATATATATATATATATATATATATATATATATATATATATATATATATATATATATATATATATATATATATGAGGCGGCATAGCTCAGTTGGTAGAGTGGCCGTGCCAACAACTTGAGGGTTCCAGGTTCGATCCCCGCTTCCGTCATCCTAGTCACTGCCGTTGTGTCCTTGGGCAAGACACTTTACCCACCTGCTCCCAGTGCCACCCACACTGGTTTAAATGTAACTTAGATATTGGGTTTCACTATGTGAAAGCGCTTTGAGTCACCAGAGAAAAGCGCTATATAAATATAATTCACTTCACTTCACTATATATATATATATGTATGTATATATATATATATATATACATATATATATATATATATATATATATATATATATATATATATATATATATATATATATATATATATATATATATATATATATATATATATATATATATATATATATATATATATATATATATATATATATATGAAATACTTGACTTTCAGTGAATTCTGGCTATATGTATTTATTTTATTATACATATAAATAAAAGAAGTACTTGAATTTCAGTGTGCCGGAGGCTATCCAGTAGATGGCAGTATTGTCCTGTTTAAGAGTGTCACAACATTGCTGTTTACGGCAGACGAACTGCTTTACGGTAGACGAAAACGTGACTGCTCTTGTTGTGTGTTGTTACCGCGCTGGGAGGACGTTAATGAAACTGCCTAACAATAAACCCACATAAGAAACCAAGAACTCGCCCTCGATCATTCTACAGTTATAACGTGATTGGGCAGGCACGCTGTTTATATCGTGGGAAAGCGTACGTGAAAACAGACTGTCGCCGCTGTCCCTACTCAGGTCCGCATGGAGCTGGAGGGGGCGTGGCCTCCAGCTCCGGCTGAATTCCGGGAGTTTATCGGGAGAAAATTTCTTCCGGGAGGTTATCGGGAGAGGCGCTGAATTCCGGGAGTCTCCCGGTAAAACCGGGAGGGTTGGCAAGTATGCTGTATGTGTCGGCTTCTTACTTCACGTGTGATAAATGAAATGAGTCCAAATTCACAAGTTTTGTTGTAGACGGTGCTACATATGTACAGAATAAACCACATGATGTTAGTACATCAGTTGAGGAAAATGAGTAAATTACACTAATTTCATTTTCTGATTTATTACAAATTAACACCAATGGGAGCACTTTAAAACTCTGCAAGACTCAATTCCACCTATTTGACTGATGAACATTATCACATCATTTATTCAGAAAGTATACATAACAACTAAAGAAGATAGAATAAAATGAACTGCAACATGTAAGTGTAAAAAAAACACAAGTTTCTACATTTTCAGAATGTGATTGGTCTAATATTAAACAAAAGAACAATCTGAAATTATCTTTATTTTTAAGTTATCACGCCAGTCCGGCCCGCTTGGGATTAGATGTTCCTCCATGTGGCCCCTGAGCTAAAATGAGTTTGGCACCACTGTTCTATAATTATGTTGACTATATCAATATTGACAACCTCTAACTACCTACATTATTATTATTATCAGAGGTCACTCGAACGAGTATGACGATCCTCCTGGTAGGGGGGTATCCCTTTATGGAGGATGCCTGTGCGCGACTTTGTTTAACGTGGGGAGACTGGTGCACAGACAGTCACCAACACGATCCTTGACAGAATCGGTTCAGGGTCCAGTGGCATGGAGTCCAAGACAACCGGGGACCCTTTTCTGCTGCAGCCTTCTTCCGCCATCGCAGCCGTTGTGGTGGTTCTTACATCTACCATCTTCCGTCTGCTCCGCCGTTGAGGTCTTCACCGTATCCCTGGCTAGGGGGCAGTCAGGTACTAAGCCTTTGCCAAGGGCCACCTGGGGTAACAGTAGTAAAGGGGTTAACCTCCTAGTGCCCCAAGACCCCATAGAGGAGCCTCCACTGCCGGATGCACTTTAACGACATGCCCAGGATAACCTACACCGCCCTATCAAAACATGCGAAATGTGTTTGTAACGTTTGGTGTATGTCTGGACCCCAGGATGCAGAGGCGGCAGGCAAGTGCATTAAAGAAGCCTTTTTTATGATGTAAAACGCAGGTCACACAAAAAAAATGGCAAAATGATTCAGCTCTGTCATGCATCCTGTCTAGTAACAAGGGACAGGTGTGTCTTGGTTGCCGATCAGGTACAGCTGAGAGAGCCAGCGCTCAGACCAGAGGAGTGGTGGTAAATGGAGTGAAACAGGAAGTGCAACACAAATAAGAGCGCATTGCAGGAAATCATACAAAATACAAGAAACTAATAATACTGTATCTGACCTTTCCACCTGGATGGCAGCAAACCTAGCATGGAACACTTTACTCAACACAGACGCCATCAAAGCTCACCTTTAAGCATGCACACCCTGCACCGGCATTTTGGAACGCAGATAAAGTAAATGAAGAAAGGTACAAATATAACAAATCCATCCGGGCGATAGAGCGTTTTCTATTCGGGCTCCAGTACTCTGGATTGTTAGAGATGCTACCTCAGTAGAAGCATTTAAGTCCCATCTTAAAACTCATTTGTATACTCTAGCCTTTAAATAGACCCCCATTTTAGACCAGTTGATCTGCCGTTTCTTTTCTGCTCTGCCCCCCTCTCCTTCGTGGAGGGGGAGGCACAGATTCGGTGACCACAGATGAAGCGCTAGCTGTCCAAAGTTGGGACCCAGGGTGGACCACTCATCTGTGCATCAGTTGGGGACGTCTCTGCGCTGCTGACCTGTCTCCGCTCAAGATTATCCCCTGCTGGCGCTACTATGGACTGGACTCTTACACTATTAACTAGATCCACTATGGACTGGACTTTCACAATATTATGCTGGATCCACTCGATGTCCATTGCACCCCCCCCCCCCAGGGTCCCCACATCTGCGGTCCCCTCCAAGGTTTCTCATTGTCATCCCATTGGGTTGAGTTTTTCCTTGCCCTGATGTGGGATCTGAGCCGACCGAGTATGTCGTTGTGGCTTGTGCAGCCATTTGAGACACTTGTGATTTAGGGCTATATAAGTAAACTTTGATTGATTGATTGATTGATTGATTGATTGATTGATTGTTTGATTGATTGATTGATTGATTGACCGCGACCACTTCCCTGAGGACAGCAGGAACTTCACTCGGTGACAGAAAACACTGTGAGTAATGGCTTCCTGCGCGTCTTGCACCATACTCACGGAGAGGTTGGCTCTGCTAGAGGGCCGTGTCCGCCAGTTAGAGCAGAGTAATGTCGTAACTTTAGATGTTGCGGACACGTCTGCTAGCGTTAGCTGTAGCGAGCTAACTAGCCCAGCTTGTAGCAGTCCTAAGCGGCCTACAAGCTACGGTGTACCGGTTGAGACGCATAATAGATTTAGCTCTTTAGCTAGTCCTACACCCCAGTCTACCGGGCACCACACCTTAGTCATAGGGGACTCCATCACCCGAAACATAAAGCTTAGCAAACCAGCCACAATAAAGTGTATCCCCGGGGCCAGAGCACCTGACATTGAAGCTAATCTTAGGGAGCTAACTCGCAACAGGCCTAGTAAACACGTACGACAGGCTAATCGCACCACTAATTATGCGAATATAGTTGTACACGTTGGCTCCAATGACACTAGAAAGAGACAGTCAGAGATTACAAAGAGAAACATAGCCAGGACTCGTGATCTCGCCAGAAAGATGTCCAGGCATCGAGTAATTGTCTCTGGCCCCCTGCCTGCGAGAGGCAATGATGAGAGATATAGCAGATTAGTCTCGCTTAACAAGTGGCTGTCTAGCTACTGTAGGCAGCAGGGACTAACGTTTATTTATAACTGGCCCTCTTTCTGGGGCAAACCAGGCTTGCTGATGAGAGACGGCCTTCACCCTAACCAGGAAGGCGCCATCATCCTGTTGGATCCACTGTGGACTGGACTTTCACAATGTTATGTCAGACCCACTCGACATCCGTTGCTTTCGGTCTCCCCTAGGGGGGGGGGGGGGGGTTACCCACATATGCGGTCCTCTCCAAGGTTTCTCATAGTCATTCACCGACGTCCCACTGGGGTGAGTTTTTCCTTGCCCGTATGTGGGCTCTGTTCCGAGGATGTCGTTGTGGCTTGTACAGCCCTTTGAGACACTTGTGATTTAGGGCTATATAAATAAACATTGATTGACATTGATTGATTGATTGATTGATTGATCTGTGGCAGCACAGGAGAAAGTTTAAGTTTCACTTTTGCATCTCATTGTACATAACTGCGGTGCATTCAAGGACCCTTGATTGAAGTTAGAAACAGAGGCATCACTAAGTTTTAAAGACACTGGGGAAACTTAAAGCCCAGAAGATGCACAAATAATGACATAATCAAAATAATAATTATAAATAATTCTAATTATTTATATCCTCAAATGATAATTATACATGTATCAACTGATCTATAATTTACACTCTGAAGTACAGGAAAACTTGACATATTTATAATCATATTTAAGTGAATAATGACCAGTGTTAGGAAAAATGGCGTTACTAACGCCGTCACTTTTACTAGTAACGAATAATCTAATTAATTACTATTATGTACGTTACAACACCGGTACCGATGCGTTTGATGTACGTTTGTAACATGGCACGCTACTTTTGCTGTAGTCGTATGTCAACAAAACCGTGTCAGAAGCACAGCAAGTTCAATGCAGGAAGTAACCTTTTGCTAATGAAAGCCACAACCAGCACCACGCTAAAATTAACTTGCTATCATATATGAAGAGGCAACATCACACAGCAAACAACACACACACACACACACACACACACATATACACATTCCTACTGCCACGAGGGAAAAATGAATAACAAATCAATGATTGAAGTGACAAGCTTGCAATCCAACAATACTCTGTTGGTGGACGAGGAGACTACAGCCGTCGAAGCACATTCAATCTCTTTATTAATTATCGCTAACACGATCCAGTAAAAAGATTCAACGGAGCTGCTGTCACTGCCGGCAAACTGCCTCTGCTAAGCTAACAAACACAGCTGAGCAAAAATTCTGCCGTCTGAGCGCACTCTCGCTGTTTGTCACACGCCACTTGGCAACTCGCATGCGCACACATCAACACACACACACACACACACACACACACTGCTCTCATGATACATCTCTCAACTGCATATGACAGGTATTTTTTGACTTTTAAAAAAAACAAACACAATAGTTACTTTACTTATTAATTAATTACATTTATTAAAGAGTAATTCCGTTAGAATTGTGATGACTCTTTTGGGAAAGTAACGAGTAACTATAATAATAAATAACTATATTGATTACTTTTTAAAAGTAATTCGCCGACACTGATAATAACAGGTTATATGATCATTTAAAATCATACTCTGGCCACTTTACCGTATTTTTCGGACTTTAAAGTGCACTTTAAATCTTTTTATTTTCTCAAAACTCGACCGTACGCCTCATAACCAGGTGCGCCTAATGTATGGAATAATTTTGGTTGTGCTTACCGACCTCGATTTGATTTGGTACATGGGGAATGATAAGGGTGACCAGTAGATGGCAGTCACACATAAGAGATACGTGTAGACTGCAATATGATGGCAGTCACACAAGAGATATGTGTGGACTGCAATATGACTCAAGTAAACACCACCAACATTTTATAAGTTCCATTGAAAATATAGAACATTACACACGGCGCTCAAAAATCTATCAAAATGTTTCAGTACAACTTTGGTAAGCTATGAAGCCGCACCGCTTGATGGATTGTACTGTGCTTCAACATACGAGTATTATTATGGTGTGTGTATAAGGTAAGACATATTATCTGCCATTTTGTTTCGCAATATTATGCAAAAGCAACTTGTCTTACCTTGTGGTATATGCTGATCTGTATTTGGGATCTGCATAAGTCCTGAAAATTTGCGTGCCTACGCCTCGACACTGTAGTCGATAAGCTTCTCCTTTTTCTCTATCTTTTTGTTATGTGACATTCATCCTCCACTGTTGCCATTTCTAATATAAAGTAGTGTAAAGTTCTTACTTATATCTGTCAGTAAACTCGCCATGAAAGCGCTAAAACATACCGGTGTGATGAGTTTGCATTATTCACCCAAGGAACTTTAGTTATTAGAGAGTTCCGGTTGGACGTTTTTTCACGTGACACATTTCCGGCGTTGTTGTTGCACTAGTGAGCCACGGATAAGAAGATGCTGCTCCGTTATTGATTGAAGTAGAGTCTGAATGTCATTAAAACAGTTAGCTCCATCTTTTGACACTTCTTTCACTCCCGTCCTTGCACGCTACACCGCTACAACAAACATGACGGGGAGAAGACGCTGCCGAAGGTGAGCCACGTAAATAAGACCGCCCACAAAACGGCGCACCCTGAAGCGACTGTCAGAAAGCGGCTTGAAGATGATCTGTAAAACATAATCCACGCAACATTTGACCAAAGAACCACCATTACATGTTATGTAGACCACAGGGAAGTGTTTTACATATAGAAAAAAAATTAATAATATGACCCCTTTAATGCGCTCTTAAATCCGATGTGCCTTTTGCATGAAAATAGACCTGACTAGACCCGCTCATCGGCAGTGCGCCTTATAATCCGGTGCGCCCTGTGGTCCGGAAAATACAGTATATTTAATTTGTTAGCACTTTTGATTAAAAAAAACAATAATAATAAGTAATTTTTGAAAAACAAAAACATTATTAAGGGTGGTTTTACATGTTTTAAAAAGCTAGTTTTTACTGCATGTAAACATACCAAGTGTGTGTGTATGGGGCAGCAACCTTGGGTTTAGGGTGTGATGGGTGTCCCTTCGGGACTTCTTCTGTATGGGGGCCCAGAATGTGGTGCTAAGGACCTGCTTTATAAAACCTCTTAAGGCCCAAGCTGTTTGTTTACATGCTGTTGTTTATTTCTCCTTGCTATTTGGGCTTATTGGATCCTAATTAGAATAAAAACTAAGAATCATCTTTTGATATGATGTACTTAGTCCATAAGTAACAAACGTGTACTTTACTTTACTCTATTTTTACACTTTTTTTTCCAAATTCCATTGTATGTTATACTCTTCTAACACCACCAGATGGCAGTATATGTGTCCACATAAGCGGCCATAAGACCCCAATTCAGAAGTGTACACAATTTTGGAAATAAGAGCTAAAAGGTGCTGTCCATGCATGTGGCCAACTAAGTCTTTAGAGGAGTGGTTCTTAACCTGGGTTTGATCGAACCCTAGGGGTTCGGTGAGTCGACCTCAGGGGGTCGGCGGGGCCTCGGCCGCGGAGGTCAAGACACACCTGAATCATTGTGTAAATAAAAACCTCTCCCTATTGGCGCATTATGGATACGGCAACAGCAGAAGTCATACTGATTTGCAGGTGTGTAATTTGTTGTGAGTTCATGCACTGTGTTGGTTTTGTTCTTTGAACAAGGTGATGTTCATGCACGGTTCATTTTGTGCACCAGTAAAAAAACATAACTTTGCCTTGAATTTGAAAAAAAAGACATTTTATCTTTCACTAAAGAAGGGTTCGGTGAATGCGCATATGAAACTGGTAGGGGTTCAACAAGGTTAAGAACCACTGCTCTAGAGTTAATAAATAAGCTCAGCTTGTTTTTTTTTGTTTTATGCTCCACAGAAGTAAGCTGACTCTACTCTGAAACATTTGCATTTGCAAATTTCCAGGGTAAAATAAAGGATTTTTATTGGATGGAGCATCATGGGTAATTTCTCCAATAATGCATGAGAGTGGCTAATGACAAATGCTTATTCAGCGTTATAGAAGGTCAGCATGACACTCCTACCTGGGACCGCCTGTGACATTTTTGCATCTTCCTTACCATGCGGCGCTTCAACTCGGGCGCCCCTCCGTCACCGCTAACTAGCTCGCAATTTACTAGCCTTCCCCGGCCCCGACAGGTTGAGGCCGGATGTTGTTTTGGTGGCGTAAGTTATGTCCTGCGAGGTCCTGTTTGGG